>NW_009203372.1:0-239 GCF_000690835.1 Fulmarus glacialis | reverse complement strand
ACCGTTCTTCACGAAATTCTCCAACGTGGGCTTTCCCACGGGCTGCAATTCTTCACAAACTGCTCCAGCATGGGTCCTTTCCACAAGATGCAGTTCTTCAGGAACAGACTGCTCCAGCGTGGGTCCCCCACGGGGTCACAAGTCCTGCCAGCAAACCTGCTCCAGCCTGGCCTCCTCTCTCCACGGGGCCACAGGTCCTGTCAGGAGCAGGCTCCAGCACAGGCTTCCCACGGGGTCAC
>NW_009203371.1:58449-79878 GCF_000690835.1 Fulmarus glacialis | reverse complement strand
AGGAAAAACTTCTCTACTGAAAGAGTGGTTAGGTGTTGAAACAGGGTGCCCAGGGAAGTGGTAGAGTCACCATCCCTGGAAGTATTTAAAAGATGTGTAGATGAGGCGCTTAGGGACATGGTTTAGTGGGCATGGTGGTGTTGGGTTGGTGGTTGGACTCAATGATCTTAAAGGTCTTTTCCAACCTTATTAATTCTATGATTCTATGTCTGACAACTAATCCTAGAGAATGCTTTCCTTTAAATAATAGTAGGACTTGCAGTTAGCAGAAGGGAGTGTACATATCATAGGAGAGGGCTTTTAAGCGGTCATCCTCTTCTTTGGAAGTAACTCCTGTTATGACATCTTGCATAATCAGCAAAGATTTCTACATAGAAAATAGTGTTTTACAAAAATCCAGAATAACCTTAATTCTTATAAATATAGAAGCCAATTACTTACCTGTTAATTTTATTTCAACAGATACTTGCTACACTTTCTGATTTCAGCTTTATCTTGTAGTAGCTTCATTTACATTTCTATAATGATTTTTAAGAGACCTTCTTTTTACATCTATTTCCATTTAAGATATAGTACTCCTTTGTTTCTTTGCACTCTTCCTCTCAAGACTCACCCACTTAGTATAGTTTACATGACTTCTGTTGCTACATGAATCCAAAATTCAAGATGTGTAGGACTTTCTGCTACAGTTTATAGGGCCACTGTGCTATGATGGTGCTTCTGTTTCTGTACTGGTTTCTAAATGCTTTAATGATAGAGCTTAAATGTAGAAAGCCCTAGCTGTTTTTGAGCCCTGGGTCCTAGAAGACAACCTCTCTCTTCATATAACACCAATGCAGTTTCTGTCGGTATAGAGACTGAGCAATTTCCACTTCTCATTTGAAAGAAAAGAATAAAGGCTCAATGCGAGGTCTCTGAGTTCACACTGCTTCCAGGGGACTTCAGGTATAAAAACTGTCAAGGCATTTCAGCAAAAGTTATCCTTTCTCTCTTACTGATGCAAGAATTATTTGAGGTGGCTCAGTTGCATCTGATGACTGATTGGTGCAGTTTTATCCTGTTCTTAGCTCAAGCCTTTAACATCGCATCTGACAGTAGGTGTCAAGCCTGGCTCAGCACTCTTTACAAGATCCGTCAGGCCAAATCATGTGAGGGAAGACTCTTTGCAGCTGGGGAGTGGGGATTTTGTGCTCTGGCCTGACGGGTGGGTGTGTGGCTGTCCCTTTGGACATGCACAAGGTAAAGAATCTAATCTGTGTTGGGTCAGATGGGGCTGGGAAACTGGACATAAGTATGGAATACTGCAGACTCTTCTGGTGCAGGAGTCTAAACTATGTAACAGAAAACGTTACTGAAAGTTATTGACTAAAGTTAAGTCAGTCAAAGACAGCTTGAAGGCTTTTTTTTTTTTTTTGAAGGGAGAGCAGAACAATGTGGGTGAATTTTCAAGTTTTTAAAATTATGACCAAGAGTCACATGTCTGTTCCTAAATAAAAAAGCTCTGATTTTTTGAGGCAACACATGTTTGCAACATCTACTGATTGACTTTTTGAAATGTAAGATGTTTTTTAAAAACTAACTTTGGGTTTTCAAGTTTTAAACTTTGGTCTTTCTTTAACTTCAGAAGACTCTGGCATGCTTATACAGTATTAATGCCTGAAAATAACCATTTTACTCCTCTCAGAATTGCAAAATACAAAATTTCTTGAATCTTGTATTCCATTTTCCCTTTTTAATTTTTTTTCCTTCCCTGCCCCCACCCCCAGTACCATTGCAGAATCTTCATCCTGATACATTTTTCTCACTGCTGTATCTCTGTTCACTGCATGTATTCATTTCCTTTCCTCTTTCTTTCCTTTGTAAGCAAAGTAATCTGTCTCCTTGACCCCAACCCCACATAGACATATAGCTCACCCGTTTGAGTCTTCCCTTTGAGGTGTATGGGGCAACCCTTTCCAGCAGTGGAGGGTAGTTCCCGTTCGACCTTTCTCTTCTGATCAACCTGTACCCTTGCAGCTTGGTACAAGAGTCCTCAGATCTTCTAACCTATTGAGATGCACCACTTTCCCTTGAAGTATGCAAATGACTAGTTATATACAGGAAATTCATTTAGGCATTTCACAATGATTTATTAACATCCAGATTGCAAAATTCATGCTTTCAATCCTACAGTTCATACAATCTTCCTCAGCAAAACATATTTAGTTAACTAGGCTGAAGATATTTTTCTAGGTGGAAGTAATAACAACCCCTTACCTTTTAGCAAATAAATTTTTAATAGGAGCACAACATACAGTGACACAATGTGTTAGTGTATCCACATTTCATCTGAGAAGATTAGAGTTTCTAGTTCAGTCCATTGAACAAAATGAATTTAGGGAGTGTTCCCATTATCTTAAGTCAGTTGCAAGGTTTGAGTGTTTTATGGTATTTCATGGGTGTTTCAAGAGGTGATTCAAGGCAGGTGCTCAGTGCAGCTTTAGTTATTTAAGTAAATAGCGTACCCCTTACAAGGATTGAGGATGAAATGGTGGAAGACTGTGCCCTTTCCACACCCAGTTATGTCACAAAACCAACAGAAAGCAGTAAATAAATCTGAAGTTCTAGCAAAGTTTACCAAAGGAAAATCTTAAGATTGATACCAGAAGTTGCAATTAATGTGACCTGGAAACCTTCCTATATAAACTTACATAGCACCCACCAGTACTGCTTTTGGTGTCAGAAATCATTGACTTTTCCCTCACTTATATGAACAATAAATTTCCTTACAGAACACAACTGAATTTCTGATTTCTGCCTGTCCTGATCCAATATCAGGGGAGGTTCCGATGTGATCCCAAGAGCGAGATTAAGACACAAACGAGGTCAAATGCCGTATGTCTTAAAGAACTTTTATTATCAAAAGTAAAAGTTAGTAGCGATACTGTATGTCCTATGCAAATTCTATTATCAAAAGTAAAAGTTAGTAGCGATAGGATAGATTAGAATAAAGATAGAAATCCAGCAAGCATTCGGGGTAGAGTTGCAAGAATAGTCACCACCATGGATCCGCGGCGTCTCAGAGTCCAAGTCTTTTAGTGCTTCGGTAGCGAGCGGTCGCTCCGGGGTCCACGGTGGGCGATCTCTCTGGGGTCGGCGGTGGTCGATCGCACCGGGGGTTGTCTTGTCAGTCCCCTTTATTCCTGTTCGAGGGCTGCAGTTTCCATGGCAACGGTACGTTGCCACATACCTAGACAACACGGAGTCCTGCTCAGAGTGCATCCCCTGCAAACTGGAGGCCTCAGTGGCCTTGCAGCTGCTCTTATCTTTGAGGCAGGTGTTTTATAGTTCTTAGGTAAGCAGACAAATGTTTATAGTTCAGTTTCTCCCACTTTGCAGCAGCTCTTCTTAGATAAGCAATCCTTGAGACAAATGCCAGGATTCACTGACAAATGTTTCAGTTCCTTACACTGCCCAAATACCTTCACGTAATATGTATTAGAAGATTTATGATAAATTTTGCAAAATATGAAACCAGTAACTCCATTTATTTAGAGACAGAGACTTCAGAAGTAAAATCAAATCATTCTAACATTATTTTCAGGGAATCATGTCAAGGCTCAAGTCTTGCCTGATGTTATGCATGTAGAGATGGTATTCTAATGGTTTTATGCACCCTTTAATATATCTATGTGAATAAGGATTGAAATAATCAGAGGTATAATCTGTGTTGGTACAGAAAAAAAAAAAAAAATCCATAATGGCATGCCTCATATACCCCTGTTTTTAAAAAAGCATATTGAAATGCAGAGCTGTGCCAAATACTACCAATTTTATTGGTGACATTAAGTTTTATTGGAAGCTCTGTGTGCTGATCTGCATACATTTTTACTCGGACTTGTCTAAATTATTTTTGTAATTTTTTTTTTTGTTTAAATTTGCTCCAGACCTAGGATGAAAGTTTTGAAATTCAGGTTTGATACAGAATCAGTCATCACCATATTTCTTTAATTTCTCTGTCTTTAGTGTCTGGCATGGAACACAGCTTATATATACAGGAGTTAATTTACATTTCTTTCTGTTGATAGAGGATAATTTTACTTAACCATTATATTTAATTTGTCATGAAAGTGTATGAGTTTTTATTGTTTGATCTCCAGCTGTAACAGACAAGCTCATTGACTGTTTAAATACAATTCAGATCCGAAGCCAAAATTTCAGTGCCGCTGCAATGCTACTGCTGAGTAGTTCTCCATCATTAATTATTCTCTTTCATTTTGAACTCATTTGTTTAAGAAAGTACTGGTAATAAACTGAGCTTGCTGATGAACTGTCTGGTGATAAATGAACATGATGAACAGATACATTTTACTGTCAGAG
Source organism: Fulmarus glacialis (assembly GCF_000690835.1). Taxonomy (NCBI): domain Eukaryota; kingdom Metazoa; phylum Chordata; class Aves; order Procellariiformes; family Procellariidae; genus Fulmarus; species Fulmarus glacialis. The sequence goes on along the minus strand of NW_009203371.1, from coordinate 75,519 downwards.
ACCGTGAGTCTGTTATCAACAAATGAATCGAATGATGGTAAAAACAAAGAAAATAGGAAGGGATTCACAGAAGTCCCTGCTATGGCATAAAGCTTGGCTGTTCCCATCACTGTGCTGCTAAAGAATATCATGTTTTGAACTGTAAATAAGTTAATTGTATCTTGAGTTTTGATATAGTATGTGGACTCACTGCCCTAGTTTAGAATACTTAAAACTTTACAAACCATATGGATACTAGCTTCAGAAAATCTCATCTGACTTCTCTTTCTTTTACTCTTTTCCATGAACTTGTCAGAAGAGAATACGCTAAAATTTCTGTTTGTCCATGTGTATAAGTAAGATCAGAAGACGTCCGGAAATATAGCAGTGAAGTGTTTCGAAAAACAGTAAATTTAAAAGCCATGGAGCATTTAAAGAACATTAAGAATTACAGCCAAAACCTGATTAGTTCTTTGTAGACCTCTAAAACAGTGCTGTTTTGCTTTATTTGTTCTTGGATTCTTCGAAAGCACTTTTTAGATTACTTACTCCTTGGGGGAAGAGTGGAGAGCCAGATATAAAGGCCTGTGTAAAACTAGAGAGACACTGCTACAGTATTTCTCTGGGAATTAAGAGAGAGTAAAAACAGCCAAAGATTAATCTGACAACAACGTCCTTAGGGTCTATGTAACTTAAAAGTATCATCAAAGTGGATTTTTTAAAAGTTCAAAAAGGTAGGATTTTCTTTTTTTTTTTTTTTTAAACAAATTGCACACAGGTAAAGATGGGAAGAATATTCTGTAGAAGATATAATCAGAATATGCAGCATGGGTGATACACTTTCTGGGTAAAGCAGAGAACCTCTTTTCCTTGCATTTTCTAAGGGCTTAAAGCTTTATAGATCTATACCATCAGAATTTAGTGCTGTAGCCTTCACCTATACCAGAAGTTCCATTAAAATCTAATGACGTGAACAAGTATTGTGACATTTATCCACCAAAAAATGCTAAATCTTTCTTTAAAAGGTAAATCTTATGGTGGTGTTCTGATAAAGTGCAGTTAGGCAAAAAATATCAGTGAATGTATATGTTTTGATTGCACTAGTATAGTGACTGAGGTTCTACAAAAATATGACACCTAAATATGTAATTGTTCATGTGAATGCATATTCACTGAAGTAAAGGAGGTTTATTTGCATAAATAACATTACTCATGTATATACATTTCTAATAGGAAACCGAGAGTATTGACATGCTGAAAGATTTAATGTAACGCTTCTGACCACTTTCTAAGTAGAAAGATCTCTCCTTCAGTTACCTGGCAGACTTTCACACTTTATCACAGCAAATCTTTCCCTCAGTAATGAAAATTACTGACTCCCAAAAAAGATCATCTAGAAATAGTTGCACTCTAAAATTTCGTAAAGCATGAGGTATTTCTTACTTTCTTGGCATCTCTGTTTGAATCCACTAAATATACTGAAGTTTCTCTGAATATTAGGTGTCACCTTCTTGCTAGCTAGAACTGAAATAGCTGTGACATGAAGTCAGGCAGGCGTTATTACCTTTACAATGAATTATTTAAGATCTTGAGTTCTGTTATAAGGTATATTGGAATTTGAAATTTTCTAGAGGATACGAGTCAGGTTCAGAGATTATATAAAGTCATGTATTTTTCATCCAAAATACTTCGGCTGTGGAAGAAAACCCCAAACTTTTTTTCAGACATATCTTGCTCTCTGTTCTTTCTGCCCATCTCAGTACTTTTGCTGACTTTTCTTACAGTAGGCTTTCTGCTTGTGTGAAGACCATTTACACAAGCATTGCCCTATGTTAACTGTGATTCACTTATGGGTTTCCCTGTTGAAATGAAGTTGAAAATCAAGGAAACAATTAGTAGATCAAAGGTTTTGGAAATACATTTTTGCTGGAGTGTATGCAATGGCTTGTAAATGCTGTTGCATAAAATGAGCTGGCTTGTTCAAGTTTCTCGTAAAGTCAGCATTGGTAAACAGCATATAAACCATTAGTTTAGATTTTCATGTCCCATGGATTGACTTGGAAACATTTTAAAAAACTGACAGAATTAATTAAAAAGAACTTATTTTGTCCCTCTTTCACATTCAATGGATGTTTTTTCCAGTTCTGTGTTAATGGGGTCTGCTGTGCTAACAGGAAATACTGACAGAAAGCCCAGCAAATGTCTTTCCAAATTGTCACCAGGATCTGTCTAAACACTCTGATAAATGTCAAGTTGCAATCAAAAAATAAATGGTTCTGTCCTGTAGAGACAGCTACTGAGCTGATGAGATTCATGTTATTTTATATGCCATATACAGGCAGGCTCAGGGAGTAAGAAGCTATTGTGGCTGTTTAAAATGGCCAGAAGTTCTGGCTAACTGCTCTTCCTGCTTTAATCTAAGAGTGTCTACCTGGCATGTTCATTTTTAAGGATGGTAGAGTAGAATTTCAAACTTTATATCTAAATTTTACTAGCTAGGAGTTCTCTTGAAAGAGCTCTTTAGTCCTGCTTTGAGTGCACTCATTCCTTTTTAGATGTCTTTGCAGGTTTAGGTTTGCTCATTCTCTTCTCTTGCAAGATTCATTTTTTGCCCACTTGGAGTAAACTCCGGCATCAGTCTCACTTACTTCCACTGTAAAACATGTCTGACAACTGAACTGATGCCTCCAAACAAATTTCACACGTTGTAGGTAGAGCTTGCTGGCCTTGTATGACCTGTAGTTTAAGGAGACGGATTTTGGTGCTCTATCTGCACAGAGTAGGACTGAGAAATTGTAAAGTCAGGTTTCTTTCAATATTTATAACTTTTCTGCCTAGCAGCAGTGATGAATAAAGGTCCTTTGCAGATCCAGTTTTTATGTAGATTGGTTATCTTACAAACTGAAGTGTTGTCTTCTAGAACCTACTCTTTTTTCCAGTAGACTGCCTGCAAGATGTTCATATTGAACTAATAGAAGTTGCAAGGAAGCTGTGTGTTACTTGTATAGGGTCCACAGAATCATAGAATGGTTTGGATTGGAAAGGACCTTCAAAGATCATCTAGTCCAACCCCCCTGCTATGGACAGGGACATCTTCCACTAGATCAGGTGAAAGATACGAAGAATAACTCTTTTTCTCTGCCCGTGCTAAGGCTAATGTCCTATATAAGCTCTGGTTATTCCAAATAAAAATTTATAAATATAAGACTATGATAAAGAGAGATTGCCTTACAAAATATTAATTATTATAAATATAATTAAAATTCATGCAAATTCTGTAATACCTAGAGAACTTAGATCCTTTCCAGCCACTACTGCAGCGAGCATCTCTCTGTACAGGATCATTCCCAGGGCAGTGTTTGTCCAAGTGTGGAACTAAATGTCTCCAGTGACCACTGTTGCATCTGTTTCCCTGTGCAGCTTTTAGGACGTTCTCTGAAAATCTTCCTTTTTGTTGCTAAGTTTGATCTTATTATGAATAGTCGGAAAAAAAGCCATGTGCTTTGAGCTTGCTCCAGCATGGTGGCATATCTGCATGTGCTCTGACTCACTCCAAACTGTGATGCTGACAGATTATCACTTGCTTTAGCTTTTCAGGTACCAGTCATGTCAATATACTTTTTCATGATGAAAATCTGAACTGTTTGACTTTCATGATTAAAAAAAGGTATGTACTTCAATAATGATGAACCATTTTAGACCACACTTTACTTTTCATGGTTTTTTGCTATTTAGGATTAAGTGTATTTACGTGGATGGACTGGAAACAAGTCTAGGAGCAAAACGGCTGCTATGTTGAGCACACACAGAAAGAAATGTAATATTTTTATGTTCAGAAAATAAATAGCATCAGACTTTTCAAGCTACCTGTGCAAAAATACTCTGAAAACAATACAGGAATGTGAGAAGAGCAAGGGGAATGTAACCTATCTTCACATGAAAATAAATCATGTCATTCACAAAAGAAATGAAAACAGTTAAGTAATTTTACTAATGCTGTTCTTAAATATGTGTATGCTTTGAATGCTTTGAAGCTTTCAATATAGAAGATATATGCAGAGTTTAACTGAACATTCAAGCTCACAGAAGGTCATTGTAGGTGGGATATGTCCAGTCTCATATTAATAAACACCTTTCTGAAACAGAAGAGAGATTTGGAGGTAACTAGGTCAAACCTTTTGGAATTACTCAGATAACTTTCAGTGTTTATTTTCTTCTGCTCTGACTGCGGGGAAATGTTGGAGATGGTTACTGTGGTACTCCAGCACTTATTCTGGGAGATCAGGTGGATGTTATTAACCAAGTAAAGAGGCTTTTTCAAAAAAGGAGGAAACAAAGACGGATTGCAAGGGGTGACTTGCTGGCTGGTGATTCCAAGATTTAAGGGATATGTTCTTTTCTGTATGTTTGTGGTTGGTTCTTTCTTCTGAAATCTGGGGAGTGCTCCTAGAAACTTAATGTAGCTTTACAGTTACCTCTTTTTTGCGTATTTCTCAGGAAAAACAGAAAGGAAGTAAAAATGCTCTGAATTTTCTTTGTGACCCCTAATGATGCCTCTCCAGTAGTAGACCTGAACCTTTTGGAGAGAGCCTCCTGATCATCTCCATTTACCATGGTTGGCCCTATCCTGGAAAGATCTCAGAGAACACCATAACAATTTCTTTCAGATGAAACTAAACAGGAAATTGCACGACAGGAGCATGCATGTTGTGCTTCAACTTCTACTGGGCATTCACTCCCTAGGAGCTGACTAGGACAAGTCCAAAGTTATACCCTCCTAAAAGTGTACATTGTGGACCCTCAGCACCAACTGTTTCACTCTACTGACTTCTCCTATGGGCTAACACTTGCTATTGTAGACATTGACTAAATTTATTAGCTGCACAAATTTCAAGACTCATACTAAAGCAAATTACTTAGAAATTAAGAATTTATCTTAATATAAAGAAAAAATATACTTAATATTGTTTCTTAAACAAACATAATATGACAGAAATAACTTAGTATATGTACTAAAACAAATAACATTCTTCACAAATGCTTTTTAAAGAAATATTTATTCCACTCTCTTCTTCCTTCTGACTTTGCTCATTCTGAAGTCTCCATTAAGTCTTCCAGGATGCAGGTTTTTTCAACTTTTGGTCCATGTATGAAAGCAATGGAGGCTGCTGGATACATTGAGATTAGCAGGAAGATTGGGACATTTTCCTCTCTGACACAACAGCACATGCAGCCCAGCTAACTATAATTGAAAGTCATTAAAGTCTGAAGGTCTTGACCCAGCAAGCATAAAACCAGTAACTTTGCCATATTCTGATGATTACAGAATTGGTTTTCGTTCCTTTTTTAAGATGAAACCCGGTACACTCTGCAACCACCTTCCATGGAAAGTACAGGTGCATGCCACTTCTGAAAATCAGGTATTAAGTGTACGTCTGATGGCAAGAATCCTGCCCCATCATCCTATATTGCATCTGTTCTGGCAGAAGCCAAGACCTGACTGACAAGAGGTTTGATAAATCACCCTCCAGTCCCCAAGGAGGGCAGTATAGATGCTTATGCTTGCATTGTCTGTATTACACTTCTGACAATTGGGGTTAGAGATCACTCTTGAAAGTTGCCATGCTGGTTTTTTCCATGAAAAAGAAATTATTCGAGCTCTGTCTCCCTTTTTCTACTCTTTGTTGTAGTGGATGGTGTCAGCCTATTTTCAGCATTATCCACTTAACTCTGGCCCTTGAGACATCTGATTGAAAAGAGAACGACAATGTGAAGATAGCTGCTGATGATAAAAAGTAAACGGATCATTTTGCCACTCTATCACTGATTTTCAAATCTCTAATACTTGGAAGCCTTTTGGGATCCCCTCTGGAACACTTCCCACCACAGTGCATTTCTAGAGGGAGGGGAACGGAGTACTTCTGTTAAAAGAGCTGTCAGTTTGATAGAGGGGAAACAGTCATTGCATACTTAGTGAAGGTACAAACTATTTTGGTACAAAATTGTAGCACTTTCAGAATATTCTACATTTTGTGCAATCATAAGCCTCTAAGGAGTGTTTTTAAATGCTTGTTAGATAACTTCGAATTGTTTTGAGATAAGGATATGTGCATTTTGAGGTAATCACATTTTGTTTCTTTAATTTTTCTCTCCCTATGGACTTTTATTCCACTTTTGGAACAACATCATTTAAACAAGTGTTTCTGCAAGCATTAAAACCAGTTTCCCAGATTTGCCTTTCTTTGGTGACTGACTTTGTTGTTTAAAATGAGGCAAAATTTAATTCAAACTTTTCCTGTTTTAAGGGCATTTCTCTCTTTGTCTTTTTTCCTTCTTGCACAGGGACGCACTGTGCCAAGTAATGCATATGCTGCTTCTGCATTTTTCCTGCTGCTGCCAACACCTATGGGGTCACTTCCTCTTCTCTACAGGCTATTTTAGGACCTCACTTCTCTGTGACCTCTTTTATCCTGACCAGTTTGGATAAACTCAGTCACTTGGGTCAAAAGTCTTGGATGTAGGGAACAGAAAACATTACTACATGAGTCTGAGAAGCCAAGCTAAAAATAGGAGGAACACTTGCCTGAGTTGCTTTACTTTCCAGTCTCTGGCAGGCCTGGGTCTGAAACTAATGGAAATTTTATAATGGGATAATCCAGGAGTTTTTGACAAAATCCACTCAGCAATAAGTCATATATACCAGTTCCAGGTCTATTGAGATGCTTTCTGCCACATTTCCACTAGGAAGTTCATCATATATTTGAATTTGAGGCCCTGGAGACAAGAAAGTTACTGAGAAATACTGAATTTCACACAGGAATGCAGAACATCTTACATCTGAGCCGGTGACCAGGGTTAGGCAAAATTTATTTTGGCTCCATGTCCATACTGCAGACCATTGTATAATTAATGGTTATTGACTTCACAGATTCTGTACCTGAATTTTACCGAGGTTATGGTATCGAACCCTGTACCTTATGCGAAGCTTAGAAACCTGTTTCAGAGTCAACAGGATCTGAGGATTTGGCAAGAAATAAATAAAGAGAAGGGAAAGTCACTACAATGATAGATTCTGGGACTGAGAGTTCCTGTGAGATAGAGTTAGATTGAAAGGGTAGCCACACAGTCAAATGAAATTGTTGCCCCAAACAAATATATACATAGCAAAATATATGCCTTGAGAACATATAAAAATAAAATCGAAAATTAAGACACAGTTTCTAAGCTTGTGCAAAAGGGGAATCCGTAATGCTGGTGTTTTGGGTGAATGGTTCAAGCCCAGGCAACACTCTAGCAACTGAAAAACTAAACTCTTAAAATAAACTCAAGTACTCAATCAAGGTATCTGTCAGCCTCCTGAAATAGAAAAATTGGAGTTTGCAGGATGGAAGGATGTAAGACACTGAGTCACATTTGTTCTTTGGCAATGGATGTGAATGAAGTTTTCCTACCACCTTGGGTCTGAATGTCTTGTTCAGGTGGCAGTAAGGCCTTCAGGGGTGCTCTTTGCTTCCCTCAGTATCTCTGCCAGCAATTATCCTGTTTGCAAGTATTCTTGTATGCATTTGACCAAAGAGTGAGCAAGAGAGACCAAATTCAGTGGTTACAGTGCATCCACCTAGGAGATGAGCAAATACCTATGTCTGAGAATATAAGGTTAACAAGAGCCTAGAGGACCTGATCCCATAGTATCCTAGGTCTAATAAATAACAAGCTTAGATTCAAAACTCCTTAGGCTGAGGAGGGGATTGGAGTTGCGTTCTTCGTTTAGAGAGGTGAAGTGGCTTTATCTCCATAGTTCTTTGTGGATATTTTTTCCATCTGACTGCATTTGACAAAATCTGGCTACATTCATTACCAGTTTTTTGATAGCTAGGGGTTTTTTTGCTGTTTGTTTGTTTTTGTTTTAATGGCTAAACTGTTTACCATATTGTAAGACTGGATGTTAATGATTGATGTATTTCAGTCCTCCCATTACCTAGGTTAATGGACTACCCTCCCTGAAAGCACATATGTAGTTTTGATTTGGAAATAGAGATGTCTTAATGAGGATGTTTTTTACTCGAGGCTTGAGCATCTTCCAGTTTTCGGATATTTTGAACCAATATCAGAGCATGAAAGAAAGTTTGTGCTGACCTCCACGGTCAGATGCTGACCATTTGTGTAGGTGTGCCTGTAATCAAAGGCCTATAGAATGTGGTTACTTCATCCCTCCATCTGCAAATATCCTAAGTCCAGAAAGACAAATGAAAAGGAAGAGGTTGGAACAGGAAAGAAGTGAGACAACTGAGAAAAGGAAATAGTAAAAGAAAAAGCTAGATGAAAGAAACAATGTGATGAAGGGGAATTCTATGGAGAGGTATTAAAAAGTGACATAAACAAGAAAAGCTGCAGAAAGGAAGATTTCCCAACTAATTGGGTTTTTTTTAATTTAAAAGTTTTGTCAACATATAAATGAAAAGAGAGACAACCAAGTGGCAATCATAACTCCCTATGTCTCTCCAATTCCCTACTTTTCTTAAGTAGGTTAATCAAGTTGGTATGGCTCAAGAAAAAGGATTGTGTAGAGTTATGTACAAATGCTCTTGAAAAGATGAGAGAGAAAGATAAGAGGGAAAAGAAATTATATAAATTGTTTTCAGATGGATTTTTGCTGTTTTGTTTATTTTTTATTTTTAAGATAACGTGGTTCCAGATCAGTTTTTTCTTTTTAGAAAAGACTTTACAAATTATCATTTCTTAGTGGGATTCATCATGACCAGCTGAATCAACTGCTTACTTTTACATCTGTCATCTCCTCCTCTACGATTTGAATTAAAGACTTGATCTAAACTTTGATAAAATAGAGCAAGGGAACAAAATTTACCAGTTTTCTTGCTAACTCCATGGAAGCTCCCAAGAGTCATTGCCTTCAGAGCAGCAGCTGGATGTTCATTGTGCTGAATCAAGTATAATGAGAACAGAAACTGTATGTACTGCTCTAGAAATTGCTCTGGGAACACCCTTGAGACATTCTCAGCCCAGCAATCTCTTGCAGAAGGAATGAAATTGAATCTGTCAGTTCTGCTTACATACTTACGAAAGAAGGCTTTAATTGTTGCTTGATTAGATTAACATTTTACTTACGGTACTTACATGCACAGAATTTCAGCTTATCTGTACTCTAAAAGAAAAATTCTCACTTACTCGGTGGTGGAATACCTACCTGACATTTACTTTCCCCTACTGCCTTTGTAGTCTTTTACTATTCATTTGGTGTACATTATCTGGTGAATTATTTTCAAGGAACAATATCTTGTGAAGGGCTACATTGTATTTTGTTTGCAGGTTGTACTATTAAATGATGATAATTTCCTGGAAACTTCTGTAATATTCAGTGTTATTACCTTGAAGTAATGCTTCTGGTAAAATTGATGGTGTAAAACAGTGTTGGTTAAATTGAAGCCAAGTCTGTTCTGCCTGTAGCGTAGCTGTTAATTACAGCATTTCATACACCACAGATAACTCTGCCATCAGAAAAACTCTTTCTTTCAAATCAACTTTTGTGAACCCATTTAAATTTAATTTCTAGAGAAATTGTAACTGTAGGTGGATGCTTAAGGAAATAGCAGAAGCCAGATATGGGTTGTTTTTTTTTTCTTCTAATGCTTGTAGTATATTGTTGTAGAAACTTGCCTGTGGCAGGGTTAATTTTATTTTATAAGGGGCTTATAATTCTTTTATGAAAGTGTGCTTGTGGTTGAAGATGGGCCAAACCAGTTCTACTACTGAGGACATTCTTTATGAAGCTGGACTATGATAATTCGTTATGTGCCTTAAATAAAGGATCAATATTGCAAATTCAGTAAAATGGCAACAAATCTTCACTTTGCCATACAAAACCCTTGAGTGCCATACTAGAAGTTTCACAGACATCTGCTGCTTGATTGAAAGAACATCTGAAGTGAGACACTTTTCCACAGTCCTACTTTGAAAAGTTGGTGTTCTAAACTTATATTTTTAATTCTAGAAAATGAACAACAGCAAAGCACTAAAATAGAAAGAACAGTATCACTACAAGAATCTAATTCATTTGGCTCCAGGCAAAAAGCATTTCAACAGAAGAAGGGGTTTTAAGCAAATGTTATATTTAATTCATACCTTTGGTTGTGCTCATGAGTCTCAGTTTCCTTTCTCTGGCAACAGTGTAAATTAAGAATGACTTGATTGAAATCCATTGAGTTTCACAGACACAAATAAGAGAAGAATCTGACTGGATAATGATTATTCATAATAAATAAGTTTAATACATGGGCTATTAAAGCTGATTAAAAATGGAAGCCATAAAAGGCCATTTTTGCAAATAATTACTGGATTTTGAATTTAAAAAGAAGACATTAAATAGCCTCACTGTTTTTTTTTCTTCTTTCCCATCTTCTCATTGAAGGAAGAAAAACAAGGAAGGAATAAGGGGTAGCAAAAGAGAGAATCAGAATTCAAAAGAATTTCTTTCTTCTGAAGTCTGAGAAAGAAATTTCCCTTACTGATACTCTTGGGTTTTTTTCTGTTTTCAGTGAAAGGCCATTGATGCTTGTATTTAGTTCCAATAAGGGCTACTAGTCACAATGGATGAACTATTTTAATTTCATCTGTGCCGGCCCATCTTTCTGTTCTTCCTTACCAGGCAGTTTCTCAAGGTATCTGCTTGTAAGTTTATAAGACACAAGTGCATATGGATGATATTGTTTACATACCCTCTGTGAAATGTATATACCAATGCACATGTTAGAAATTTAGAATTGAATGCAAGTAGTTTATTTTTAGTATACATTTAACCTCTAAGAAAAGCATTAGTGGGCATTGTTGTCCATAAACATTTAGATCTACCTAATATATTCCAAAATTGTTCCCAGACTTCCATTGTGGATTTACATGTCAGGAGAAGTATTTGTAAATTCCTGTGAATGTGAGTGAATAGATTTAGAAGAATTAGCCATCATATAATCTTGGTCTGAATGTTTCTTTCTGCAATTGGAAGGATGTGTTTAAAGCATTTTGGGAGGACAGGGAAATGGGAAAAAATATGTATTTTAAAGCCATAAGGAAGGATTGCACCTGACGTTTTAAGTATCCTGAGAACAAAATTACAAAACTTCACAAATATTATTTAAATACAAATCTAAAATAACTGGATGCTAGTTAGCTAAGTGGGTAAACCTTTTGTGAGATAGGAAGGAAATATTATGATTAAGCCTGTGTGTAGGAGAGTCATCAAGAAAGAGAAATACAAGTTTTGGACATTATCCCTGACTTTTCTGTTACCGTCTTCTGCAACAGTGCTTGTGAAACAATACTCATGGAGTTTTATTTGCTATTGTCTTGTACCCACCTCTTTTTATTTGAGTACAAAAGTGGAAACAAAAACGTTACAAAACCAGATCACCAGCATGTTTTACTAGCTTTCAATTTGCAAAAATAACTACATGAAAGGTTAGGCAACTGGTGAATTCCCTCTTTGTTTTTGAAAGGATATGCTGCTGGTCTGGCAGGGCAAGAGGGGGAGGAGAAGAGGGAGTTGTCTGTTTTGGACAAGGACCCTTCCCTGAAGTCATGTCCAATGTGTACTACTAAAAGGCAGAATCTAGAAAAAAACTAGTTCATCTTTCTTGTGTCTAGAGCATTTCTTTTCTTTTGCAGTGGGGTGGAGGGAAGAGAAAGCTCGAAGTGTCTTCACTGGTGGGGTTCATTAACAGGATGACTTTTCCAAGTCTGGCAGGTGGCAGGAACATTGTGACATTCGTGTCTTAACACTGGAAGAAAAGTCCTGTGTTCCTCTTCATGTGTGGGAAGTGACTGTATTACTATCAGCCTATTTTTGACAAACTAACAAGAAGAACTGCAGTTTCTTAGAGGGAAGGGAGCACGGTGTGATGTGCTGTGCCACACTTCTGTGCCACACTTCTGTGCCACGTTTTCCTCCACTCCCCAAAGGACTCCCGTAACTGCCCTGCCTTGCCAGCATGACAAAAGGTTCTCCTTATTTAAGGATGCTGTGGGTAAATACCTCTTTACATGCTTACATCTTTAAAATACTCTTCAGGAAGTATATTTTGGAAAAACAGAAATCCAGGAAGGATGGAAGCAGACTCCAAAGTTTTCTTTAACTGATGAACTGAAAGGACGTCAGAAGTTTAGTATTCATTCTGAAAACTAACTTTCCGTGCTTTCTGTTTGAGATTTGATTTCAATTCTGTTAGAAGAGGTTTATCTACTGGATTGGATTACAGAGCCAAAACTTCCCAGAGTTCTATTACACGCACGCATACAAAGGAAACGGAAAAATCTTGAATTCAAGGCTTTTGTTTTCATAAATACTGCAGTGCAAGCCAAAACAGTGATTTTTTTTTTACTCTGTGAAGCTGTAAAAATGTATTTTTTGAACTTTGATGAATTTGACAAATCTATCAAATGTCTCTTTGCAAGTAAGGGACAGTGAATTTCTGTAATTACTGACACAGACTCACTATATGAAAGGTCTTTGTTTTTCCTAACAATAGTAATCTGCCTGTCAGACAACTGCAAAATGTGGCAACCACTGGTGCCTTGAGCTCTTGGCTATCCAAATTTGAAACAATATAAACCCAAAATAATACCTGTTTGAGATAATACAACCCCCTAGAAACTTTGTATATACACACTTTGTATAACACACTTTGTAAAGGGACAGTGATGCCCTCTGAAAAATATTTTCTAAACTCTAGGCTTGATGCATTCAAGTTCTGCACATATGTCTGTGGTTGTACATGAATACATAACTAAAGATGTCTCACAACTTGAAGTTCAAGACATTTTTTTCAGATGTTTTTGCATCAAAATGGTCCAGGAAGTTCTGCTATACAAATCCAGTTAGTAAAAAGTTATTACAAAACCATAATATATAATGTACATTTTGAAGAATTCTTAAGTTTTGAGAGAGTCTCTTCATATATTTCTTAAACAGTAAATGCCTGTTTTCTGCTGGTAGGCTTATACAGAAGTGAGTGTACATAAACATGCCAGCACTTTTTACAAGCAACATTGTGAATCCCATTTTATTTTTTGGAAGAATGTCTGCATATATGTATCCTTAAAAAATAGCACAATTTCATATAATGGCATATATTTACACATAATACATGCTCTTATCTCCTTGAAAAAATGGTGCAGAGAGAAAACATACATGAGATGAAAATCTGATAGCTCACAAAGCACTAAAGTTGCACAGCACCCAAGACATAATGTAGTCTCCAGTTCACCTAAATGGTATCACAGAACCACAGAATGGTTGAGGTTGGAAGGGACATCTGGAGATCATCTGATGCACCCCCCTGCTCAGTGAGGGCCACCTCAAGCCAGCTGCCCAGGATTATGTCCAGATGGCTTTTGAATATCTCTAAAGAGGGTAACTCCACAACTTCCCTGGACAACCTGTCCTAGTGCTCAGTCACCCTCACAGTAAAACAGATTTTTCTTGATGTTTGGAGGGAAGCTCCTGTGTTTCAGTTTGTGCCCGTTGCCTGTTGTCACTGGGCACCCCCTGGCTCCATCTTCTTTACACCTTCCCGTCCGGTATTTCATATACATTAAGACCCCCCCTGAGCCTTCTCTTCTCGAGGCTAAATAGTCCCATCTCTCTCAGCCTTTCCTCATAGAAGTCCAGTCTCTACACCATCTTAATGGCCCTTCACTGAACTCTCTCCAGTATGTCCATGTCTCTTTTGTACTGGGGAGCCCAGAAATGGACCCAGTACTCCAGGTGTGGCCTCACCAGTGCTGTGCAGAAGGGAAGGATCACCTCCCTTGACCTGCTGGCAACACTCCTCTTAATGCAGCCCAGGATGCCATTAGCTTTTGTTACTGCAATGGCACATTGCTGGCTCATATTCAACTTGATGTCCACCAGGAGCCCTAGGACATTTTCCGCAAAGCTGCTTTCCAGCTGATTGAGCCCCAGCCTGTGCTGGTTCTTGGGGGTATTATTCCCCAGGTACAGGACTTTGGCAATTCCCCTTGTGGAACTGCATGAGGTTCCTGTCTGCTCGTTTCTCAAGCCTGTCAAGGTCACTCTGGGCAGCAGCACAACCCTCTGGTGTATTAAGCACTCCTCCCAATTTTGTATTGTCTACAAATTTGCTGATTTGGTCCCATTATCTTAGTGGCCCCTCACTGGACTCTCTCCAGGATGTTCTTGTCTCTCTTGCACTGTACTGAGGAGTCCAGAACTGGACACAGTACTCCAGGTGTGTCCTCACTGGTGCTGAGTAGAGAGGAAGGATCACTTCTCTCGACCTGCTGTCAACACCCTCCAAATGCAGCCCAAGATATCATTAGTCTTCTTTGCAGCAAGGGCACATTGTAGGCTCATGGTCAACTTGGTTTCCACCAGCACCCTCAGGGCCTTTTCTATAAAGCTCCTTCCCAGCATATACTGGTGTGTGGTGTAGTGTGCAGGACCTGATACTTCTCTTTGCTGAACTTCCTAAGTTTCCTGTCAGCCCATTTCTCCAGCCTGTCAGAGTCCATCTGGTTGGCAGCATGACCTTCTGGTGCATCGGTCACTCCTCCCAGTTTTGTGTCATCATCAAACTTGCTGAGGGTACAGTCAGCCCCATCATCCAGATAAGAATGTTGAGCAGGACTGGACCCAGTGTTGATCCTGGGGTACACCACTTGTTACTGACCTACAACTAGACTTCGTGCCACTGATCACCACCCTCTAGGCCCAACCACTCAGCCAGTTTTCAATCCACCTAACTGTCTGCTGCTCCAGCCCATACTTCATCAGCTTCTTTATGAGGATCTCATGGGAGACAGTGTCAAAAGCCTTACTGAAATCTAGGTAGACAATATCCACTGCTCTCCCCTCATCTGCCAGGCCAGTCATTTCATCAGAGAAGTTTATTAAGTTGGTCAAGCATGACTTCCCCTTGGTGAACCATGTTGACTCCTCCTGATCATCTTCATGTCCTTCACGTGCCTGGAAATGCTTTCCAGGATTAGCTGCTCCAACACCTTCCCCGGGACTGAAGTGAGGCTGACCGGCCTGTTGTTCCCTGGTCAGTTCTACTTCTTGCCCTTCTTGGAGATAGGAGTGACATTTTCTTTTCTCAGTTCCTCAGGTACTTCTCCCAATGACCATGATTGATCAAAGATTATTGAGAGTGGCCTCACAATGACATCAGCCAGCTCCCTCAGCATTCACGAGTACATCCCATCAGTGCCCATGGACTTATGTGTGATCAAGCATTTATTTGCTAACCCGATCCTCTTCCACCAAGGGCAAATCTTCATTTCTCCAGATTTTCCCCCTGGTCTCTGGGACCTGGGATTCCTGAAGGCCAGCCATGCTAGTACAGACTGAGATGAAGGAGGTATTCAGTACCTCAGCCTTTTCCATGTCCTGTGTCACCAGGGGCCCTGCCTCATTCAGCAATGGACCCACATTTTCCCTAGCCTCCTAGTCACTTACCTACTTATAGGAGCCTTGCTTGTTGCCTTTGACATCCCATGCTGGAGTCAGTTACAGCTGGGATTTGGTTTTCCTAACCTCATTTCCAGAAGCTCAGATGATGTCTCTGCATTCCTCTCAGAATGTCTCCATACACTTTAAATAGCTATTTCCCAATGCCTATTCTTTATTTGTCCGCATGGAGACTACCAAGAGTAATGCAAACCTGACTAAAACACAGTCTCTGTATCATGAATACTGACTCAATAGTGAGTGGAACACCCACTCCTTCATGTTGTAAATTTTCTGCCGTAGGCAATACATAGATAGCACTTCAAATGTATTTATGTATTCTTGCAGAATACAGTAACCTTCAAAAATATATTATTAGGTGTACATATTAAAAAGGTGGTTAACTGTTTGCTCTTAATTTCCTTATTTTGGTACATTTCATATAGATACCCAAGAGAACAGAAAGAGATTTTAGTGTGGATTTGAGTTTATTTGAGATTTCACATAGGTGAAAGACTACTGCACAGTGTTGTACCATCAGGAGAATATGTGAGATGACCTGTTCTGCCACTCCTATTTCTCTCTCAGAAATAACTAATGTTGATTTCTTGAGGGGGGTCATATGCTGCTCAATATTTTTATATGTCTTGATCTACTTATTTTAAGTGGCAGTCTGCTCACGAGTCATCTGGTAGTAGGTGACATGTTTACTCTGAGATTACAGATAGTTCATTTATGTCTGGCCTTCTAATTGTTTTCATGCAGTCTGTTTAAGTGTTTTTGTCCTCCATGTCACTGTCAGCAGTGCAGACTCTCTTATTATTTGATACTCTAGCCCAAAACATGCAGAAGGTGCCAGAACCATATTAGGAACTGATTTGGAAAGAGATTCATTGTGGTGCGGGAATGAGTTTGTGATAGGAAAATATATCAGAAAGCTTTATCCAGAAGGGGTAAAATGGTAGCCATAAAATGTTCTTTAAATGACAAATTATGCTCTGATGTATATTGTAGCATTTTTCATAAGAAAGGTTGTAACTCTCACAGTGGTTTTGCTCAATTTGTTTAATAATCAGACAGCTCTAGCAGGAGAAGGTTTTTATCTTTAATTTAAAGAATGTGCTTGGTGCATGTGCCTCAGTCAGTTCAGAGATCTGATCATAATTACTCAGGAAATCTTTTACAGAAGTATTTCTAGACTATTTAAAAAGCAGGTTTCAGTGAAACAACATGCATTTATGTAATGCACTGTGTCTTGTCACAGTTCTGGAGAGCCATTTACTGCCAATTGTAAACTGCTTTGCAGGGATTCCTGTTATGTGCAGTCATAGTTGTAGCAGAGGACTGCATGGTGTTTAGACCAGGTCTGTGATTTACTCATCATGACAGGTGATCCCCATCTACTCGCAAGGTTAGAACAAATATTAGGCAGCCTCTCTACTGACTCCCTCTATGTGCTGCTCTTCTTGGATCATTTACTAGGAAAGACTTCTGGGCTGCAACAGATGTCATTCTTCTTGACTGATTCTTTACAGGTGGCCTTTTCAAAGCAGAAGAGAAGGCTTCACTAGGAGGGAGGCTGCAGAAAGCAAGTATTAGAGAAGTGTATTTTG
>NW_009203371.1:41185-58418 GCF_000690835.1 Fulmarus glacialis | reverse complement strand
TCGTTTGACCGGGTTGGGGGGGGGGGGTGTCCACCAATTTGTAAGAGGATAACTGAGACTTCTCTGATCTTGTAGGTGTAAATAAGACCTTAGGTTTAACCACTTGCTAGTTCATGTTGCACCTCTGAACCTATCATCTCTTGTTCTGGTTCCTTTCTTTGAGATTATATTGTATTTATCATATTCTAATTTGGTTTCCAGTAAAGTATCAAATGTAAAGATATGGTGAAATAAGACTGAAACTTATAAGACTGGCACCTGAATTCCGGTAGGGGTCAACCTGCTGTTTCTGTTGCCTGCCCTTTTCTGCTGTCTTGCCTGAGATAAGCCAGTGTCGTTTTCATGGAGGTAGCAGTACTGTGAATATGCATATTGTTGGCTCTGAACAAGAAATGGTGATGTTAAATATTGATTTGTGGCAGGCTGGTCTCTTGAAAAATAAAAGCACACTCCCAGAATTCAAAGAAAAATATCATCATCATCAAATGTTCAGGCTGTAGATTTCAGGCTCTGTCAGGGAAAAGTGTTTATATTCAAGGACTGATGTGGACAGCTGTACCTGTTACTAAAGAACTGTGATGCCAATAAATGAAATCTGTCTTTAGGTACTTTTGGTTGTAAGTCTGCCCAGAAAAAACTATTTATGAGGAATAGCTGATGACTGACTTTTCTACAAAAATCAGTGAGCAAATATAGGCGACAGGAAACAGGTAATTCCAGACTGTCAAATGTCTGCTTGGGTATTTTCAGTGCTGGAGTGTGCTGCTGCCTGCTTCTTTAGTTGTCCGTTTCCATACATGACTGTGGTTGAGGTACTGTTTCACCTGTGGTGGCATCGCCTCCTGCTCTTTTGGGGAAAACAAGAGGGAGAATCCGGCATCACCCTACTACCAATTTCTAGACTGAAAGGACTGAATTAACTTGCTGAAATCTCAGCTATGGTAATCTGCTTCCTCAGGAAGACTGGGCACATAATTGTCTCTTCTTTTACAGTTTCACAAAGATCACTGCAGATAGCTCTTTGGGTGCTGTTGCAGCCTGATTATCTCAGAGCTTTCTGAACTTTCTGTCTGCTTAACTTTATGATGCACTAAATTCTTGATCTAAACCAAAGGCTGTTTTTGAGGTCTGTTTTGCTTCATTTCTTTACAAACTGTTAAAACACCTTTAGCCTTTGTGTACGTTTGGCACTCTTTTTTTCTGTCCTGCTTCTGTAACACCTGTAACTATACCAGATGTGATTTTAGAGGAAGTATAAAAAAAGCTTCTGTTTCTGCAACGCTCAGCGCGTGCATGGCCTGTTAGACTCATTGACCCTCACCTCTGTGCTGTGGGTGTCATTAGCATATTGCATATTTTAAGTCCCAAGAAGCACTAACCAGGGAAAGAAAACATTGTATGTGACAAACTTCAAATGTTATGCCCTAATTACCTGTGATGGATTATCTTGGTTTTCCAGCATTGAATGAGAGTGTAGAACTAGGTCTAGAACTGAAACAGCGCATGTTTTGAAGCACCCACAATCCTTTTATATCATGTTTGGGTTTTTGTTCTATTTTAAGTTCCCAGTGGCCTTTAATCTCCAACCCCCACTCATGTTTCACATGTGCTTAAATATGGTGATAAATCTCCTACTGAGTGGCATGAGTGGCATGGCCTCAGGACATCTTTTCAAATCATACCATATAAAAGAGAAGTTATGATTTTTGTTGCATATGTTTTTCTGGTGATGAGTTAGGAGCAATTAAGTGAGAGATCAGAATGTCCCAGAGCGCAAAAAAAACTGAGATTAGTAAGAGCAATATTTTACTGAACTTTTTCCGGTAAAATTTTCATTTTTCTTCCTTAAGCATCTGAAGATTCTTTTAATCAATACACACTTCATTTTTCTTTATGAAGAATGTAATACTCAAAGGGATAGAGGGGCATGGTGGGAGGCACAAAACTCCAGCCTGTGCTTACTTAGGATAAAGGTGTATTTCTAATTAATAGAGGATGAGGTTTTTCACTCTGATGATATTTGACTTTCACCTCAAAATGATTTTTCTGCACTATGGTAGTAGAAGACATACTAGGATTGAATACCATCAGCTAATAATAAGAAAAAAATGCAGAATTGTAGGGAAGGACAGTTAAGATAGTTGGTGGTGAATTGTTTGATCTGGGTTTTTTTCTTGGTTTTTTTTCTTTTTATGATGTGGTAGAGCAGGCAGCATTGCCAAACTTGGAAGTCATTCAGGAAAAGGAGGCTTGATGATCTGTGAAGGTCTAAAGAATATTTTTAAAATACAGGATAGAGGAGAGAGGCTCCTTCAGCTTAAAAAAACAAATGTTTGGGAAAGTATCTGTAAACATGGTTGAATAAACAGGGGAAAGGATGAACTAGTTAATCCAGCAACAGTTATGGCTATTGACAGAGAAACAAATGGTAAAAAAGCAGAAGAATAATAAACGTACATTAGCAGGAGGGAAAAGTTCCCTGACCTTATCAGCAGCAATATTCTGAAACAGCCTTACAACGAGAATTATAGATGTGAAAGACTATGCTCCTCTAAGGACACATCCCAATATACAGTAAGGGGATTATGTGATACGGTGTCTGTGATAGGTACACAGGGCCTAGGAACAACTGGATGCTTCAGCCACCAAGTCCTGTTCTCTGTCCTGTCAGCAAACAGATACATCACCGGGTTACTGGAGATATTCACTGGTTTATCCTCAAATGGCCGGTAATGGATCAGATGGGTTTTTGGATTCCCTTCTCAAAAATGCAGGAAATTATACTGGCAAGTTTACTTGAAGCTGGCTGCTGAGGCTTTTCCAAGCATTAATCCTAGTGAAAATCAGTGCTAACCAGATGTGCAGATTTGAAGGGGCTCCACTAGATAGGCTGTGACTCCTTCAGTCACCAGCTGGTCCGCAAAGCTCAATCACTATTTCCCAAGGTAGTCAGGAAAGTGTTAGTTCTTGGAGTAGCTGTTGTTAGACCTTTTCAGGGGGGAGGGAATTTTGTTTATTTGTTTCTACTTTGTGATTAATGAATTTGTGTAGAAATAGTAAGAATTCAGAATCCTTAAATAGTTTTGTCTGAATGACTTTGGATCGGTGCTCTGCAATCCCTTAGGAACAATTTTGTTTAATTGAAGACGACATCAAATGCCTGCAGGTCCTTCCATGCTGTAGTCAAGAGTCCTTGTTACTCAATTACATGCTTTTACATTCATTTTATGTTAATTCCTTTTCTTCCATCCACCACACATCTGCCTCTATTCATTCCTGGTTTTTTTTTTAAAGAGCTTCAGATATTCGGCTTGGAATTTTTCTTGCAGATTTGCGGTCTTAAGATCCATTTCTTTTATAGTTGACTTTTCTTTGGTTCAATTGTACATCTTCATGGTAGGTCACCATTTTAACTGTACAAACTAAGGCAGACTGTTTAATCAAATTTCAGTCTTAAAAACTGAGGCATCTACAGGAATGAAGATTGTACTTAGTCCATCGACAGGTTTAGTGAATGTCTCCCTCTACGGGCTGTGCTGGCAGGGCAAGTAGAAGCCTGCTAATTACTAACTTTTTGTGGCTTGAAGGTTTGGGGATTGGCTTAGTTCCAACTGTTGTCTGCAATGTCTGTGTACTCAGTGATGGTTCATCACACTTTTTTTTTCCCCTCCTTTAAGGTATAAGTATTTCTCATTGCCAAACACATAAATTTGGACTGAAAACAGTAAGAATATGGTCTTTTGTTTTCCATGCATATCTATAAAAATCTTGTATTGTGGTCCTGTGTCATTGGTTTTTTTATAACACGCTGGACAAAAAAAAAAAATCACAACACCTGCATAGGTTTGAAAAAGGGTCTTTGCTTTTGAGCATTAACCTTTTCATTGACTCCTTGTGCTCCAGTTTTTGCATTTAAACCAAAATAAGAGATCCTTGAAGTCTCTCACAACATACACGAGCATTCTTTGAGTTTTTATTTTTTTAAAATCTTTTTCTTAAAGTTGCATCTTTTCTAAAGCTTTTCCTGCACAGTTCTTCATTTAGCAAATGTCATCAGAGTAGACAGTCAGAAATCTAAATAATGTGTGACATTACTAAGATATTACACAATCGTGTTTAACCTTGCTCCTGTTGTTATTTTCCATTCCTGTCCTCCTCTGCTTCTTGTATGTGTGCATGGCCTATTTAAACTGCATTCTTAGAGTACAAAATCTCTTCTTTATAACTGTTCATAAGACTCCTTGTGTTTTGTTGGTGCTATGTAAACTTTACATAGTACCAATATGTAGCCAGAATAAAAGTCTGCTGGAGTGAATATGAAAAATAACTTTAGAAAGAACAATTTCAACTTTTTTTTTTCCTTACAGTCAGTTCTGCTTTTATTCCACTTCACCCATTTACCAAAAAGGAAATTATTCTGGTGTCTATAATACCACAAAAGATCCATAATGGAATTGTCTAGGGCTTTGTACAAGCAAGTGTACATCTTTAAAAGACTTGTTTACAGAAAATCATGACCATAAGCATACACTAAAGTTCATTCTTTGAATAAATTCAGAGACGTTATCAGTTATGTGGACTCTAAAATTTAATTGAAAGTGATCAAAACAGAGCGGTAAGAAACAGTGCTTGTGTCTCATCAGGTCTAGCTAGGATGTTTTAGAGAATGTATGCCATCCCACATATGGAAAAAAAAACCAAATTACATTTTGGCTATTCATGGAAATTTCTTTTCATGCTGCTAGTTGTGATCGGCAGATAATCTTGTTCCTTACTCTTATCCTTACTCCTTAATACGTAAGTTTTTTCATTATTTTCTTAAGCGAAACATCATATTTTGAAGACCAGTTCAACAGGTGCCAGCTTACTTGACTTTTTCTGAGCTTACATCTATAAATTGCCCTATATTCACCTTCAGATCCTCTCCATTCCCATAACTCCCCTGTCCTTAAGCAAAAGACTTAAAGTAGTCACAGAAAAATCTGTCAAACTTCCTCACACATCTTTCCAGTGATTTTATCTAAATAATTAATCTGTGAGAATCCTATAGCCTAATCAGATACCTTTGCAAAATCTTTCCCTTTGATTGACCTCGTGTGATATACCCTCATTCCTCCTAACACAAACATAACATTTGCATTTGCATTTGCATTTGCATTTGCAATCTGTAATCATAAAAGGTCCATGTCAGGTACTTGCTCATGTTCTCTGAGAAGCGGCTTCAGGTGATGCCCTTTCTAAAGCACACCCACTTTTGCACTTTTCTTTCTGCAGTGTCAATTTAGGGGCCAACGTTACAGTACTTTTGAACAATACTCAAAAGATCCTCTTTTGCAGCCTCTTTACTTTAGCTGTTGGTCTCACTGGTAGTCCCTGTTTTAATGCTGAAAGTAGATTGATGTGCCATTAAAAGCAGCTGAATAATTTACATGCACTAATAATGTATAAGCCATGCAGCCATCTTAGGGAGAACTCTGAAACAGGAGAGAGATGGTGTGCACCACAAAATACAGTTTTTTCAGGGGGAAAAAAAAAACAAAAACAAACAAACAAAACCACCATCACCACCACAACAACAAAACAAACAAACAAAAAAACCCAGAATTTCGCACATCTCTAGAGAGCAATGAGCTGCACATTACAGATTACATGCATAGCCTCAAACTAGCTGTTCTCCCCCTGCACTTACAGCCATACTCTTCCAAAAATAAAATGTGGATATGCACGTCTAATCAGAATACAACTTTTAAGAGTGTGGTATTATTAAAAAAAAATTCCCTTTGATGACAGTTCACACCAATAAAATAGGTTTCAAGAAAGAAATAGGTACATCGATGTCCTGTCAGATGATTAAATGAATATTTTTGTTTAAATATTGCACAATTGGCTACTTTCTGGTCTTATACAATAAAATGATCCATTGCTTCCTAGTAATTCTTGTATCAGAAGTACGAGGCAATTTTGCATTTTAGATTATTTTGAAGGCCAGACTTCCATTGTGTTGAATCTAATCTAATCTTAATTTTGTTTGAATGAATTTTCACGAAAGGCATTACCCGATGAGTGTCTGTTTCTCACTCTGCTTCTACCTTTTATTTCTATGGCAATATTGATAATTAGTTAGATACAGTTGAAAACCTGACAGGGAATAGATTAAGGGGTTTCTGCAGTTTCTTTTTCAATTGTGGTACCTATTACTGAGCTAGTAAAATTGCAATTAAATGCAATTTGAAGAGTTCATCACATTGTAAATTTTGACCAAGACCTCTAGCAGTTTGTTTGTGAGAAATTGTTCCTTTGTTCAAATGACTCTATTCTTAACCAAATGTTGTTCTGTTAACATGTCTGTTCTGTTCTCTTAGCATATGAAAGAGCAATGTAGAGTTGAAAAATGTTATGAGAGAAGGTAATTTCCTTTTACTTTTTTTTAAGCGACCTAAGTACGGGAAAATATTCTAGTATCTCAGCTTATTAACAGACATACCTTCCCCATCCCAGCCACTGCATATTGTACGGTTTGTGGCTAAATGCTGGGGTGAGCTGTAGTGCTCACAGAGAGCTCGCAACACCTGAATGACATTTTGGCCTTGTTGAAGCAAGAGTCCTAACTAGGCACCAACTTGTTGGAAGCTGAGACATCACTGGGGATATGCATGTGGAGTTTGCATGGGGTTTCGAGGTGGCAGCAAAGTTAGAGAGGGGGTAATTTGAAAATCAGCTGGTTCTTGGCATATCCGTGCATTCACAGGAAGCCTACAGGAAGAAACATATGTGCACAGCTTGCACAAGAACCGTATCGTACAGATTGTCCTTAGTGAGCCTGGGAGCTCTTGTGTCTATAGGCAACTGGCACATAACCAAAGGAAATTAGCTGTGGCTATTCTTGTATAAGCAAATCCTTAAATAGGAAGCAACAGCTGCAATGGCCTCTGCTTTCTTCTGGCTGGTCACATTGTTAACAGGGGAAAGGAGGTGTTGCCAGAACATCTCTGGATTGCGTTAGAGCTGAATTCAGAGGCAAGAGGCCCTAGAGAGCCGCTGTATATCAGAAGGAGCAGAGTGGTCCCCTACCTTCTCTCCTGGCAGCTGCATTGAATGTTCTTCCTAAAAATCAGGTCAGCACTGCTTATTTAAGATGAGAAATCATTATGTGCAAGACAAAGCGTACATCTGTTAACTACTCCCAAAAGCATTTCTGTCAAGAATCATCAAATTTCCATGTTTTACAAATGCTGTTTTTCTTACCAGCCTTAAGCAACTAGTGATATGAAGCCTTTAAGTATAAAGAATAAAATGCTGGAGAACCTTTTACAGACTTTTGACACCATTTACTTAGAGAATACAACTTTTGGCTTTTTTTTGGTTTACAGGATTTCTGATGTAAAATATACAGGCTTCATGTATGACTGGTTTTTGTTCTTGAATACTTGGTAACATTTCTCTATTCCTGTTAAACGCTATGTTGAAAATAGTTTTCTGAATTCCTCCTGCATTCCTGAGTCATTTAGAATTCCAGATAAATGCGGCAGCTCTATTATGCATCAGGGTAATGAACCTTTCTGTGATGTTTTGATGGGATGTCAAACCTAACTGTTAGTTTAAGTCTTCGGGGTGCTAATTAGTGGGCCCAACTAACATAAACAAGCAAAGGTTTTGTAGCTTTTCCTTACTGTGCTATCTGAGAGGGGATATGAGATGGAAAATGAACAGAACAGGGAGACTGAAAAATTGTAAAAGAATGTGAAAGAATAGGAACCCCTGTTTGGAACATAGCCTTTTATAACAGGCACAAAATCAATGGTGTTCATCCAATTTAAAATAATGATTCCAGATTCTTGTGTACATGAAAGAGAATCCATAAAGCCTCAAGGTGTTTCAAAGAGGAAAATAGAAGAAACTGTCAAAGCCAAACCTAGAAGTTGGCTGGGGAAAGAGGAGAGCAGGAAATAGTATTCCAGTTCTTCAGCAGAGTTTGCATTTCTTATAGTATTTTGACATCACCATTACTCTGAATAGGCAGGTCCTTCTTGTGGCCCAATGAGAGATGGACACGTGCATACCATATACAGACCACTCTGATTCCTTTCTTGCTATTGTTTGCAAGCTTTGGGTCCTTCCCCCTTACCCCCTAACCTGCTTAGGTTAGCATGTTATACAGCATATATCCTTTTGTCTTTCTAGTTATATTTTTCAGCAAATAACATATCTACCCTTTACTTTTCATTAACTTAAAACTACTGACAAATCAGCAGACAGAACTGCAGTATATTGTCTTAACCAATGCTGATATAAAAAGAAAGGAAGATTTGATTTTTTACTGAAAGGAACTACCCCAAATACTCTAAACTGATAGATACGGATCTAAAGTATGGACTTTAAAATAAATTTGCCAGGATAGTTCCTGCACAGAAGCACTTTGGAAAACAATAATCTATGATATAGAAAATAGTTTCAATTATTAATTTTGAGTTCGGTGTGAACTATAAATTGTTAAAGATTATCAAACCTCCAAAGAACTGACAAGTAAGTCAATATTAACAAATATTTAGTAGACATTTAGAGTTTGGGGATTATTCATGAACACATTTAACAATGTTATTGACAATATACCCAGGAAAAATCAATGCAGCAGAGTTTAAAAGAGAGCTGTTATCACAGGCATTTATTGATGTAGTACAGATTTAAGTGGGATGCACTTAGAAACAAATGGAATAGACCATGCCTCACTGAAGATAAGGAATCGCTGGTGCTTTTACTGCAAGGCTCTAATCTTAATTCAAAAGATTTTTATTTAGAGCATCCGAGGCAGCTGGTAATTAAGTATATTTAACATATAATTGTAA
This sequence comes from Fulmarus glacialis, assembly GCF_000690835.1. Taxonomy (NCBI): domain Eukaryota; kingdom Metazoa; phylum Chordata; class Aves; order Procellariiformes; family Procellariidae; genus Fulmarus; species Fulmarus glacialis. The sequence goes on along the minus strand of NW_009203371.1, from coordinate 49,575 downwards.
ATAAAGTCTTTTCTGTGTAGAAATTAAACACATTTTATCATATCCCCAAACAGTATGCAAAGGATGTAATACGTATAATATTAATGAAAAATGAACATTAAAGATTTAGCTTTCCTTGTAATAAACGTACTTTTAAGAAAAGCTGGAGGAAGTGACATGATTTCAGCAAAATAGATTGCCTTCTATAGAAGGAAAATAGGAAAATTATGAACAAAAAATTTTATGGAGAAAAAAAATCAAATCAAAAACATCAGTACAAAGGAAATCTTTATCAAAAGTGGTAATTTCCCTCCAAAATGACTGTTTTCTCCAAGATTTAGAGATACAATTACTTGTCTAAGGGCTTTTCAGTAATTTCATATTTAATTTTTTTCACACACTTTGTGGTGTAAGATCTTGTACTGAATAAACAAGTGTTAAAAAGTCAATATTTAAAAGCGTACTTAATTGTATTTGCTTTGCACATTGCATTGTATTAAGTTGCTGAGATTTAATTAACTCAAATGAAAGCATCATCAATTTCATCAAAAATTATTCTAAAGAAATCTTTAAATTGAAAATCACTTGATTTTTTTCTATTTTTCTGAGCAGAATAAAAGAAAAAACTGGCTTTGTGTCACGGAAATTATTCCATTAGGCTTGAGATGAAATATGTTATTGCTGGCAACAGAAAGGCAAAGCAAAGTAAAAGCTGGGACCACTGTTCTTGCCTGTCTGCTGGTTATTTATTCAGGACATGGGAAAGAGAAGTCAACATTGGTTTAGTTTGTCTAAATAATTAAGCGCTTCTTGGAGTCAGAAGTGTAATTCTGGTGTCATTACTATCCCCCTTGAAAACTGTCCAAAATTTCAGAAAGCCATTCTGATTATTATTATTATTATCTTTTTCAGCAGGTCAAATTTTATATTGGAGGTATAGTCATATTTGCTCTTCAGCATATTTTATTTGAGTGATAGAGGTGAGGGAACTTTTTTCCAAAATTTTAGTCCCACTTTACATCCATGACTAACCAAGTACTAAATACTAAGGGCAAGAGAAAAAATACTATACTGCTGGTGAAAGCACTCTCTGGGCATTAGCAGCACTGGATTTCCATTCTCTACATCAGGGAGTGTTTGCATATGCAGAAAGGAGTCATGTCAGCCGGACAGGACAGGAAGAACCCTGCTCCTAAACACGCTGGTAGTTAGCAGTCCTTCTCTGTAAGGTGGGAAACGTAATTCACCAAATTCACCTGCAGCCTACATTCTCCTTTTTGAGAAAATATCAAGATCAGGCTCAAAAGTTGCTGAAAAAACACTTTTGCTATAGAATAGTATCCATAATTCCTCAATATTTCTTTTTCTCTGTATCTACCACCACCTCTTGTTTTTTCGTTGTTTTGGGGAAGGTTTTTTTTTAAGCATCATATCCCTTCATTTCATGAAGAACATGTCTATCATATTAATTATTTTACGGTCTATTTTTATTTTACCAGGGTTTTTAAGTATATGTTAATATATATTTTTCTTGACATATGCAAAATCACTACAGGGACATATACAGTGAATTGCAAATTTTCTTAGTTACAGAAGTAGTTTATAATATGCTAATTCAAAATTATTGTAGCCCTAAGTTATCCAGGGAATTAGCTAAATCACTAATTATTGATTAACACTGAAAATCACAGATAACTAGTGGATCAGTACATAGTAATGCTATGTAAGGTTTCCTTAAGTGTAATCCCCCTTACACCAAAAGACTAAGCAGATTTGAATGTCTTATATCAGAGTATACTCTGTTTACTCAGAGTTCAGTTCAGTGAAAATTCAAACAAAAAGGAAGATTTAAGGCTGAATTTATTATTCTTCAATATTGTATTTTAAATATAAATATTTTTACACTGTATTATACAGAAGTCTATGAACCTGTCTACTGCAATTGGTTTTGCAGTCTTGCCTCAGACTCATTAGCAGCGTAACAGGGTTTTAGATTCCAAGGTCTGTATTTCTGCCATCCAGTCACAATAGCAAAGATATGATAAATTGCACATATCTGCAAACTGCAAGAGCAGTTGGTGAGGTGATATTGAGTCACTTGCAACTCCGTTTTCACAAAATGCTCCTTTATAGGGTAATTCTGTCTTGTAAGGAGAGTTCCCACTTTGTCTTGTAGAAGTCTTTATTGAAGAAGTTAATCTTGTCCTGAAATTATTTGGAAAATGTAGTTACTAAAGTGCATGCTTTAGATAATTTACTTCTGTAATCTTGTTTGTCCAGAAAAAAAGATTTCCTTTCAATTTTTTCAAGGTTTCCACACACACCACACACTTTCTGACAAATCACTGTTATAACAGCCTGTGCTGCTTTGTCAGAAATATCGATCTACTTATTTCTCCTGCACTATACCTTCATGTGGAGGGGGTTCCATAACACAGGTTTCACACGTATGTTCATTTCTCACTGAGAAATTTCATATGCTTTTTTCTGTTTCTGTGTAACTCCCTCTGTGCTACATGCAGTGGAAGCTGTAATGTGGGGTGTGCAAAGAAACAACTGCTTTATTTACTCTTTTAATGGAGGTGTTTTCCATTACACCTACTTTTGGCAAAATTGCTGGTTCACTTTCCTGATGTAGAAAAGCTTGAGCTGCTTAGAATTCAAAACCACACATCTGGAACTAAGGTGATAGAGCATCTCTCGTTCTTAACCGGTTGGTTGCATGGAGTGCTGTGGGCACCTATCTCTTAGTCAGTGTGTGTGCAGATCAAGTAGTGCATTCTGGCAAAGAAGGGTTTCTGCCTGGATATAAGAAATCTTCTGTCCTATTTGCATACAAAGATTTTTATCCCTATCCCTAACATCTTCCTATTATAATTCCGTAAGAGTTTAAGTAAATTCTGAAATACCTTTTCATTAAAAAAAAGAATGTATTTGCATTAGTGTTACAAGTGTACTTGTGGTGGGTTGACCTTGGTTGGCCAGGGGCCAGGTGCCCACCAAGCTGCTCTATCATTCCCCCTCCTAGGCTGGACAGGGGGAGAAAAAATACGAAGAAAGGCTCGTGGGTCGAGATAAGGACAGGGAGATCACTCAGCAATTACCATCATGGGCAAAACAGACTCGACTCGGGGAAATTAATTTAATTTATTGTTAAATTACAGTGGGGTAATGAGAAATAAAACCAAATCTTGAAACACTTTCCCCCTACCCCTCCCTTCTTCCCAGGCTCAACTTCACTCCCGATTTCTCTACCTCATCCCCCTGAGCAGCACTGGGGGACAGGGAATGGGGGTTGCGGTCAGTTCATCACACATCGTTTCTACCGCTCCTTCCTCCTCACTCTCTTCCCCTGCTTCAGCGTGGGGTCCCTCCCACGGGAGACAGTCCTCCACAAACTTCTCCAACATGAGTCCTTCCCACAGGCTTCCCTTCTTCACGAACGGCTCCAGCATGGATCCTTTCCACATGTCCTTTCCAAGTGGTATAGTCCTGCAGGGAAAACTGCTCCAGTGTGGGTCCCCCACAGGGTCACAAGCTCTGCCAGCAAACCTGCTCCAGCATGGGCTCCTCTCTCCACAGGGTCACAGGTCCTGCCAGGAGCCTGCTCCAGCGTGGGCTTCGCACAGGGTCACACCTGCTCTGGCATGGGTTCCTCCACGGGCTGCAGGTGGATATCTGCCCCACCATGGACCTCCATGGGCTGCAGGGGGACAGCCTGCTTCACCACGGCCTTCACCACGGGCTGCAGGGGAATCTCTGCTCCAGCACCTGGAGCACCTCCTCCCCTCCTTCCTCACTGACCTTGGTGTCTGCAGGGCTGTTTCTCTCACATATTCCCATTCCTCCTCTCCTCCAGTTGCTGTTGCACAGCAGTTTTTTCCCCTTCTTAAATACATTATCCCAGAGGCGCTACCACCGTCGCTGATGGGCTCAGCTTTGGCGAGTGGCGGTTCTGTGTCGGTGCCAGCTGGCATTGGCTCTGTCGGAGGTGGGGGACGCTTCTGGCATCTTCTCACAGAAGCCACCCCTGCAGCCCCCTTCTAACAAAATCTTGCCACACAAACCCAATACAGTGCTGCTGAATTATTTTTATTTCCCAGACACATTTTTGAGTTTTTCAAGTATTATTTAACTACTGATCACTAACATGGTGCTTAGTTTGTGTTTGTACCTGATATAGTTACTTGTTCATATGGAAGTAAAATTGAAAACTTTGAATTTATAATATATATATTAAGGTTCGGTATTGCAGCTGCCCTAGGAGTTAGTTTATTGGATGCAGTCGGAACTTCTCTGTGTATAGTCAGTATAGGAAAGCTCTAAATCAGGCCTTAATGTGTAAGCATGAAAACCTTTGCAAAATATTTCTTTGCAAATTTTGAAAATTAGTTATAAATCTGGTTCTGTAGAAGAATACTGAAGCTGAAGCCAACAAATATATAATTTCAACAGAGAAATAGGTCATAGATAGCTGAGTGGTGGTTTGTATAGAAAGGTTTGAAGAAAGAGTAGGCAACTTCTGTGTTGCAAGAGGAGAACTATATCGGTTTTCGGGAGGTAGACATAGAATTTTTTCTTTCCTGAAAAAAATTATGTCACACACTTACACTCTTCAAGTGCTAAGAGTCTTCCCCAGCAACAGACCAGCTACGTAAGATGTTAAATCTGAGACAGCAAGGGACATGGGTTCAAAGTGATGCATCATTAAAAAAAATTACCAACTTGTGGCATAAAACTGTCTTAGAAACAAGCTTAGTATGTTTCAATAAGTTCAGGATGCAAGAGTCTAGTCCAGCTACCATAATTAGCGTCATGCAACACTCCTCAATGCTATAAAATTGTGTTTTGACTTACCGTCATACCCTCAGAGCATAGCAGTTTTGATGCTTCTGAGAAAAATCCATTGTGTTGTCTGCAATGAAGCATTAAGGGAGAGAGTGCAAGAAAATAGTAAGCACTGGGCAAATGCATTTGGGTGTCTGTTATAGGTGGCTGGGTGAAATATTATTCTTTTGGGGGCAGAGAATTGCAGAATGGCTGTTGTTTCTTCTCAAAATTTCTGACAAGGGCAGACTATGATTAGGTAGCAAATTAAAGTCTTTCTGTTGTGGGTATGCAGAAATGCTTATTGGTTACAAATTATCCTTGAATTGGAATAAGCAGTCCAACAGTGTCATTATTTTACCATTGTCCTGTGAAGCATGACCAAACTACAGGTCCCTATCCAGAAAGAACTGTTAGTGAGAAGTAAGCTCATTTCTACTTATCAAGTATGTTGTTTTATTTCACTGTTTAAAATCTTAGATTTTTCTGGCATACTAACTGCTTTAGTTACCAGGTAACAGCCATAAATATATAAACAAATCTTTGAATGCCTTTGAATATGTCATGCAGTTTCAATGGCTTTCTATGTCTTGTTATGCCATATATTTTCTTTGCAAATAATGTATCTTATTGTTCTGCAGAAAAATATTTCTAGCTTAAAAAATAAGCAAGGCAAATAAGTATTTTTGCAGGAAAAACTATAACCATGTGTTATACTCCAGTTGTACCACATGGCCTACAGATATTTTAGTGGTAAGTGTTAGAAGGTTAGTACCTTGATCAGTGATCACTCACCCTTCAATAAGGTATTCAGGTTTTGCCCAGATTCATTCATGTGCTGAAATCTCTGCTGCTATTGAAATCAGTACTGACAGTTTGATTTAACTGGAAGTAGGTTTTTGATTATTTAGGAGAATGTACTGGGAGCAAGGCAGATGTAGAAGAAATGCAGCACATTAAAAAAAAAAAAAAAAAAAAAATTACATAATTCTCCAGGTATCTCACAAAACAGACACAGCCAAGCTTATGTAACTCAAAGGCTTTCTTTTGTTGGCAAAAGTTATTTAAAATTCAACAACTTGTAAACCAGCATTTCCCTTTTTATACTATTTTGTGGCAAGTCCCCTTTCTATTTTTAGCATCTGAAAGCGGTGTTTGAGAGTACTTTTTGTAACAGCTGTGTTTTGTTAAGATAGAGGTGAATTTCCTTTTAGGTCAAATAGTACCTAAAACTGGAATATGTTTATCAGAAGGTTCCTACAGAAAATCTACTAAGTGTCATCAATATGTAATAGTACTATGTAATAGTAATATGTAATAGTTTCTGGGCTTGGTAGGGAGTTTCAGCTTCGTATATGTCACTGAGGTGAGAGCTGAATGCATTAAGTGCCTTACAGGACTGAATCCTTCCATTGCTTGCTATAGAATGTAGGTAGTGATTCAGTTAGTAAAAAGCTAACAATGTTTTCTCAGGCCATGTGTAACAAAAATACCTGTCTGAGCTGTGATATAAACACACATAAATGAATAAATGCTGTTACTTCCAGGATAAAGCACTAAAAAAGCACTACAACTTTTAAAAAATAGAAAAAAAATTGTTGTATGAGAGTGGATAGCAAGTAAATATAGTAGATAATGTGAATTGAGTATTTCAGAATGACAGCTCACTACGCAAATCATAGCATTAAATGGTCTCAGCTTTTCTTTTAGCTAGTTCTGAGTTAATAAAAGTTGTATTGATCTAGCTGTGTGTTGGAAAACTGGCAAAACAGGATGACCATGCTGAAAGCAAGATACAATGTTAAAGTAGCCCAGGGAAGATGGCTGTGTATGAAAAAGAGAATTCTTTTCTCTGGCTTTATCTTCTCCTGTGCTACCTCAGTAAGCAAAACCAATGTCCAAACTGAAGCTTAAGAGATACAAGCTACTGTACATATTTGCTGTGCTCTGAGCAAGAGTTCACCTGAGCAAAGGAAAAGAAATGTTTTCAGAAATATTTTACAAAGCTCAAACTTGTTCTTCTCCTCATGCTTTATGTGAAGTCTATTGAAATCTTAAAAAGAAACACATTGGCTTGAATTGCTTTCATTCCTGCCTCTACTGTTCAGATGATCTGGTACATACAGAAAATCATAGAATCATTAAGGTTGGAAAAGACCTCTAAGATCACCGAGTCCAACCATCAACCCAACACCACCATGCCCACTAAACCATGTCCCTAAGCGCCTCATCTACACGTCTTTTAAATACTTCCAGGGGTGGTGACTCAACCACTTCCCTGGGCAGCCTGTTCCAAGGCTCGACCACTCTTTCAGTAAAGAAATTTTTCCTAATGTCCAATCTAAACCAATTGACAGCACTTAGCCTGGGTCTCTCCATAGAAAGTTAACCAGACTGTGGTTAACTGTGGTGATAGAGAAGTTTTAGCAACAAAGCTGGCTTTAAAATAACATAACAGAGGATGCTGGACCTGGACCATGAAATGTGGTAAAGAACAGCTTTGGAGTACGAGGAAGTATCTTAACATGGTGCTGGTGCTGAATATTTCATAGGGTTCAACCATGGCCTTGTAATAACTGCTTGGTAAAGTCTGTAAAACTGTTTAAAAATTAAATGAATGCAGTAGAAAAATTCACCTGTCCTGCTTTCCGCATAAGCAGAAGCACCTCTGCTCTGAGTCTAACTTGATTATGAGACATCTGTGAAAAACATTTACTGTGTTTCAGTCCTGTTAAAACACTAAGGTTTCTTTTATCAGAGTCTGCAATAATAGGCTTAGATGTAGGGCATGTTGTATGCTGCTATTATTAGGACTTTCAATGGATTCTGACATACACAGTCATAATATATTTTCTTTGATCATCTACAGCATTTGGGAAGCTGCCCTAGTGTACCACTTCCTTTTTTTCTTTTTTTTTTTTTCCAGCTTTCCTCTAACAATTTTCCTTTCCTTGTCTAGGCTAGATTTCTCTACTTGGAGTTGGAGAAAAATTTGGCATTTGCATTCCATAAAAGCTTCAATGCTTTAACACTTTAGAGGAGGAACTCAGGAAGAAAAAGGAGTGAAAAGTTTGGGTTAGAATGCATGTGAAATATAAAGAAACTGAAGCAGTTGTGGTTTTTTAAATTGTCACATTCTTACTTTCTTAGAGCCGGCTCAGATAAGGATTTTGTGTCTTCCAGGTGTCAATTTTGATGAACCTAAAGTATGTATTGCGGTTTAGGCATCCAGTGTGATCCCAAATAGCTGAAGAACTAAATTGGGAGTGAGAAGAACGATCTACTCTGAATCATAGAGTACCTTTTCTTTATAATATCAAATGCTCTTGGGTAGGTGGAATTCAAAACTGTTACTTTCAGCTGTGCTGAACCCCCTAGAGCTGTTTTTGAAGACAGGGTTCTCAATCAGCTGAACTAATTTTCTTTAAACTGTTGTATTTACCTCAAGAAGCAATTTTTTTTAAAAATGAAAAGGTATTTATTTTTTGCTGGGAGAGTTTGCTTCATCAAAAGGAATTGCATGAAATTTCCTGTCCTCACTGTTGAAAGATGTAGCATGTCCTTGCCTTAGCTAAGGATGATTT
>NW_009203371.1:0-41150 GCF_000690835.1 Fulmarus glacialis | reverse complement strand
GCTTCCTTGCATTACCTCGTTGCTCAGTTAGACAATGTTATTTTTAAAAAAGCGTGTCTTGCTTGTAAGACCCTGATAAAATCTATATAATTTGTGTCTGCTTTTTAGTCTTGTGTATATGCCAAAACTTATTTTATTCTTTCTCCAGTGCTTTTTTCGTGTTTGACAGCTCACAAGCAGTGTTCTAGTACATGCCTAGTGATATCTGACACTGCTGTTTTCACAATGTATTTCTTATGTATAGCATACTCAGATTGCATTTGCAAAATATTTGGTAATTCGTTTATGACTGTAAACATCTGCTGACTTCTACAATTTAAGAACAATCTGCATTCATAGAGGGAGTTCTGCCTGGCAGCCTTGAGCCATTGTTTCTCAAATAATTACAAAGTGTGAAATCCCTTCGTGAAGCCGCGTGCATAAACAGGGAGGCAATTCTGTTCTGGAAGTCCAAGTGACTTGCATGTAGCTTCATTATAAAGTCCAATACTAGTACTGTAGTGCCATCTGCTGAAAAGTAGTGAGGACCCACTGGTACGTGAACAGAGTTTTCCAAATGCCCCTTTCTATCTTGGATGGCAAATTCTCATTTCCCTCATACTTCTCTGCCTGTCTACAGTTATCACTATCATTTTGACTTAACCTTTTTTTTTTCTTCTTATACTGAATCTTATTAGGGTTCTCAATCATAAAACCATTTCTGCTGCAGTGTTCTCACTTCGGTGGTGTTTATGAAGCAAAACCAGGAAAGTTAAGACACAGACTAAAAATATTTCGTATTAACCAGCCAGAAAAGTTTTTCTGTAACTTCATTGTGCTTTGAGATCCCAAACATAGATTTAGAAGGAAATAGACAATGTAAATCAAGAGGTGGTTTCTGTTTTCAGGATCCCTGGTTTTGTTGTCTAATACCACCAGTGTGGGTTTCTTGCTTGGGTTGGTTTGGTTTTGGGGTTTTTTTTGTCTGTGCTACATGAAAGCACTATCTACCTCAAATAAAATGTCTGCATCCATTTTTTTCATAGCCCTTGCACTCAGGTCTTGCTACCCTTTTCTTTGCAACTGGCCTTAGCTACCTCTCCTCCAAAAAATATATTGACAGCCTGAAGGAGAGCACGCAGTGCAACGTCAGGAATGGTGGAGCAAGTCTGGGTATGGGCACTGCCCTTCTGACAGGGGCTGCCGTCCTCCCTTTGAACAGCCTCTTTGTCAGGAAGGTGACAACAACCATTACCAGTGGATGGTGGGTGGCATAGCTCTAAAGGTGTCTCTAAGGATTTTTAGTGGATTCCCAAAACCTAGAGACAGTGAGAGCTTAAGTTCTGTGGGAGCAGATTCAGGTCTCATTTACTCAGAGCTTCGAAAATTGTTTTAGCAAAGGGATTCCTTGGCATTGTTCTCACTTGTCATGATACCTGTCATGATACTCTTTTCAACAAAATAACTTAGAAAAGTGCTGAAAGTGGACCTTAGGTTGATGAATAGTGTTGTTAGTGGCTGCAAAGAAACAGAGTGAAGTATGTGCTTATAACAAAATGCTGGGTAATATATTTAAATGCTAATGAGGGAAATTGAAGGTCTTAAAAATATTAAAAGGCAATGTTTTTGCTATTCATGATCTGGCACTCTTAACCTCTGGTTAGTCATAATGGTTTGTTTCTTTCTGTATCCGTTCAAATGACTATATCTGTAAGGAAAACAGCACTGCAAGTCACTGTCAAAGAGGAACACAAGGCTAGAAGTTTCACTTTACTGGGAAAAATATCTTTATGCCTCTTTGATAACAGAAATTAAACCAACAGGTTTTCAAGACTTACATCTGTAAACTTTTTTGATTAAATGTAGTAGTGTCAAAGCAGAGGATAAATCATAGCAAGAACATTAGTACAGAAAGCAATATAATATAAAAATAATCCAAAAGAACAGTAGAAGTTACAAGTCTGATGGCCAAACACATGTATACTAGGACCAGACAACAATGTTCCATCTATATTGCTGTAATAATAATACTGATTTGAAGTTAGAAATTCTCCTTCAGTATATGGGCAAAGAGCAAGATGGTTGATAAGACATACTAGTGTCTTCTAAGGGTCTGAATGAAGACTAGACGCACAGTGGTGCAGAAAGTCACAAACAACAGAAAGTATTTCTAGAGGTGGATCAATAACCGTAGTGGAGATGGGTCCCTTGGGGTACTCTCTGTATGTGCTGATGCCTTATGGAAGGGCACATTCCATGTGAAATAGACTCAGGTTCTTTGTCAAAGGCGACTTTATGGCTCAGTCTGAGTGGAGAATCATGCTCTGATTTCACAGTAGTTTGCAAGTTCCAGATCTTGGTTTTAATCTGTTTTGGACTGGGAGAAATATATTTTGTTTCCATAAATATAGTAAGCCCATGCCTGCATCAACCCTAGTCATGAAGGTCCTGGTTCCTGTGGTAAGCAATGCATGTTCATGTCCTTTCCCCACCTGATTTGAAAGACAGGTGGTAATGAAGGCAGAGAAAGCTGTGGGCCTTCCTCTCACGCGTCCCTTGGTGAATTCACGTCAGTTCAGCCGGATTTCAGGTCACCTTTTTGTATCGTTACCTGCAGAACCAGAGACTTCTTCTCACACTTTGCCAGCAAAAGTTACCAAATATATGCATGAACCATTATCCATTGTCTCAAAATATTTTGCCAGAATGATAAGGCTAATTTTAATGGCTATGTCAGCAGATGGTCACTGTCATTTATTTTGTTTTCAGAGTCCAGTATTTTTGTGGTGCTGGTTAAAATGTCTTGCCTGCTGTTCAATTGTTTTCATTGGAATAATACTTCATTTTGCTGCTCAGGGATCCATAAAAATGGATCATTGGAAAAAATTTGTGTCGCATCAATAGGTTCCTTATCTAAACTCCCAAAGTTTTTCTAACTCAGCCTTTTCAGACAAAGTGGTAAGCCCAGCTTAGTAACTTTGTCACCGGCAACTTAATAAACAGCTAAGAAAAAGAACAGTCCAAAAATCCAAACTTGATCCCATTCAACTGGAATTGATTAAACAATCATTTAATCTAATTAAATTACCATCCAATTAACAAAGGAAAAAATTATTCCATCAGAGAAGAGACTACCCATTTTCACTTCAGACCCTAATATTAAGGTGGCCAACTAAGTTTACAAAATGCCCTCCTATTACTCAAAAGCTGTAGTTTTAACAGTAGTTGAAGAGGGCTTAGGTGAGAGTGGTAGTACTTGATGTATTGCTTATTTGTATAAAGATGTCACTTGATCAGTTTTGGTAAAATACATTTAGAAACTTTTCTAGAAAACTACTAATCTTTGATCCTTGTTTACTATATAAGCAGATACATATACTTTGTTCAGTAAACTTATTGAGTCCAATTTCTGAGCATTCAGCTAGTGAAGAATTTTTTATGATGACATTTTCTTAATGAGAAAAGTGCTTGCTCGTAACCAATAAATGATGTCACTGCCTTCCAGAAGCAAAACATCTACAGAGTTGTTCTTTCTGTATTTTTTCAGTTGCCATCCTCATATGGCTTTACTTTTCAAGCACATTATGCTATGCTTCTGACTTTAAAATCCGTACTGCGCTACATGGTCAGTAAGGGACCTCTGCGTCCGGACGTGACTAAGGATAACTTCAAAATAAAGGGAAACAAGGGTGTTCATTTCCATTTCATAGGTGCTTTCCAATTTTGGTTTTTAGTTGCAGTTCCATTTTGTTTCCTTCTCCTTTTAGTCAACCATTTCTGAAGTCCATAAGAACAGATATTTTGCTCAGGAAAGCATAGTGCTGCTGGATATTTGCAGCACAATATATAACATAAAAATTGCTGTTGGCACTGTTAGCTGTGGAAATACAACAGTTGAGATTTAAAATATGTTTGATAATTAATGATTTTGCTTACAAGATGGCTCAAATATTTTCATCTGGTCATTATAATTCAGGAGCAAAATATTTGATTATGTTCTGAAATACATTTCATGTTTGCGAAGTTTGTATTTATTCCTGTGTTTAGAGAGGCATTTGGATTTATTTACTTCTGAAAACATGTGATTCCTTATGGACACACACAGCTGAAAGTCTCCAGAAAATAATTTAGTGTTCAGTAGCAATATAGGTAATTTGAGATGTCTGTTGTGAAGGGGAGGTGTTTGATCCAGATAAGCAATGCTGCTGGAAATAAAAATAAAATTTACACGCTGTGCATCTCAAATCTGAAATGTGGTAACAAGTGAGATCTACCTATCCAAACTGAATAAAAATAGCTGTGATGGAGTGAGAATAAATACATTGTAAATGATGAAATTTTATTAATTTACTGAATGTTGCTGTGTCATCAGCTGTTCAACAAATAATTTAAGACAGTAATAAAACTAGAATTGACTTAAACTTTTTAAGACGGTCAAGAAAACAATTTGCATAAACAAATATGCATAAATAGTCTTTTAAACATTTTGATTGACATACTGCACACAGAATTAAATTTGGGACATTGAGTAGGAAAAGGCAAAAGTTTTAAAATTATTTTTATATTTGGCTTCTGTTTGTCTGCTTGAATAGGCAATTTAAAATAACTAAAGAAAATGTTACCTCATCATGGGACTACTGAGCAGACAGATCTTGAGATATATGTCTTTAGTACAGCTATGTCTACATTAGGAAGAAATGTGGTGCACTATTGCAATAGAGATCCTGCACTAATGTGACGTGCACTTTGGACATTTTACTTAGCCAAACTTTAGACCAGCCCCCTGCATACAATAAGTTTCTTGTGAATGGGTTGAAACTGCATATAAAAATTGCTCACTTGACTGTGAACCCTAAGTGGTCCAAGGAGTACCATACTGCCCTTTCTTCTGTATCCTGCAATGTGGTGCACTATTGCAATAGAGATCCTGCACTAATGTGACGTGCACTTTGGACATTTTACTTAGCCAAACTTTAGACCAGCCCCCTGCATACAATAAGTTTCTTGTGAATGGGTTGAAACTGCATATAAAAATTGCTCACTTGACTGTGAACCCTAAGTGGTCCAAGGAGTACCATACTGCCCTTTCTTCTGTATCCTGCAGATGCTGGTACATGTTACTGCAATCATGGTAATATGTCATTTATTTTAGTTCCTGATGAATTTTTCCCATTATTTCTGTTTGTCCCTGCTTGTATCCAAGTGACACCACAGTACCTGTGGCCTGAATCTCCTGCTGACTCTGAGGAGGCCAAAGAAGAATGGTAAGGAAAACAGGGGAGTGAGGCAGGCAATTTCTTAACGTGCAGGTGCCACTTTGGCCCTAGGACATTGAATAATCAATGATGGGTTCAAAGCCTTCAGATGTAGAGCAGCACAGCTGAAATCTTTTGCCAAGAGCCAATGCCTTGACTTTGCTACTGTTGATGAAATTTCAGGAGGTTGCCTATATCTTTGTTCAAGAAAGTTGCTATCACTCTGGTGGGGAAACCTTGACACTATTGGACCATGCAAGTCAATGACTAGCAAGTTCAGGGTGGCCTGCAGCTAAGAAAATGGCTATTGTTATGCAGGCCATGGAAGAGCACCAAGGAAAATTTAGGGACATCTCTACTACCTGTGCTGGAAGGACTCATGAAGCCTTGTTGTTCATCACGCTGGTTTTAAAAGAGGATGCTGACACATCCTCTCCGTGCAGTGGCAGGATCATCTGGAGAATGTGGCTGATGATCCCAATGTGCCTTTGGTTTGTGAGTGAATACCCAAACCATGGTGTAGCCCTGGTGCTGAAGTGCCACCAAAAAACTCCCAGGCCCTCGTACCAACTGTCCCCATTCTAAAAATGTGTATAAAATACTTATTCTGGAACTGTGATCACTGGCACAGAAGGTTGTTGGCATTAGCTGTGGTAAGGAGCACATCACAGTTCCTGGCTGACACATCACAGACAAATGGTGAAGGGTCAAGGAATGCAAATCCCAGATGACAAGATCTCCTCCAGGCTCTCCCATATAATGAACCTGAGTCTGCAATCATGGGCACCCGGGCAGGTAGCAGGATCTGTGGTGTGCTTATACCAAAAGGAATGTTCAAGATAGCTGCAGCAGGGGCATATATCCAGAGTGTGCATATTGTCCCAGATCATCAGTTCAGTGATTTTCCTTTTCTTGAATTTTGTTGATCATTTATCCTTTTGTTGCCTAGCGTTGCCACCAGGTTACCTGATCATTTATCCTCTTTTTGCATGGTATTGCCACCAGATTACCTGCTATCAGAGAAGCCTTAGACCTTCTTTTGACACCTGTTTATGAACTTTGCTGTTTCCTTGCGGCCACAGACTGCATCAAGCCGTATCTTTTAGAAGACCAGAGGGACGGACATTGCCATCAGGAAAATATTAGGAAAAGAAAGATCAATAAAAACAGTAGGATGGCAATAGATGAGTTGTGGGGATAGCAAGAGAAGCTAGAGTAGGCACGTAAAGCAGGGGAATTGCCTTGTATGTTCATGAGACCTGGGCCTTACAAGGGGCTTGAGATGGTATAGATAATCATATGAAATATGAAATAACTGGTGCAGTTTGGCTTGTTATACATACACAAAGCACTGCCACCTGTTTGTCGTGACAGTGGGAGTTTTGAAGACCATCTGTTGGCACGTGCTCTGTGTATTGTGCCCTGGAGGACTTCATGCAGGTACAGCCCACTCATCAGCCCTGTGGCCCCACTTGGGGCTGGCACACATTTGGAAACCACAGAGAAAAGGTCTTCCCATTTAGTGTTTTCCAAAAGGAATCTAATTCATACTCACTGAAACTGGTTCACAAACCAAACTAGTGAGGGAAGCAATATGGGGGTTTACTTTGGAAACTCACTAACAGTCTAAATGCTAATGTTGTCATGGTGTATGTCTCAAAATAAGGAAACTTTTGCTGTGTTTTGTCTTTGATTAGTGACTTTTGAGAAGAAAAGAATGTTTGATTGGGGTTTTGTTTGTAAAGCTAACCTTGAATAATGCAAATTTCTAGAAAAATCAACAATCCATCTTGAAATTTAGTAATCAGATGGTGGTTTATAGCCATTCTCCACACTGAAAGAGGCTGGAGGCTTGCTGGTTTTTAGTGAAAGCTAAAATAAAATGTGACACTCGTAGGATTTCAAATGAATTGATGAAGGTACTGTTCTATTGGCATCATGAGGCCCCAAAGGCTGTCTCTGTTGAAATTGCTAACAGCATGGGAGGAAAGTTATGTACTGAAATCATGTTATTTAATGCTTGTATTTTGCTTTTCATCTCCAGAAAGAGGCTATGTTTTGCAGTCTCAGTGAGGAAGTAGGAAAGAGCTATTGTAAAGGAGAAATTGCATTTCTCCTCTTGTCTGCCCTGGGAGATACTGCTTTTTTAATACTCAGACAAAGGAATAATAAGGATGCTATGACTTGGAATTGACCCATACATAAATTCATCAGGGTAAACTTATGTGAAAATATGTGGTACTTAGCATAGTGGATCTCCACCATTCACAGTTCATTTTTATAATAATAGTAATGCAGCTGTTTAGTGGTTTAGAAGGTGCTTGGCAAAATAAACAGAAATTCAGAATTTAAATTCTGCTTTAGCAGAATTTTTCCCTCTTTGCTTAAAAATATTTAATTATTAATGAATTACATTTCTTCAAAACTGAGTATTGAAAATTCCTAGTACATCTTTTTGGCAGTGAAATAAAAGCTTATAACCATTAGCAACGCAAAATCTACAGCTGAACTCCTTTATGCTTTCTGCAGATCGTTTGGTGGGGTTTTATTTTTGCCAGATGTAGTCTCTAAATTGTTCTTATACTTTGGAAAAGTGGAAACGAACAGTTCCATTCATGGCTCTCTTGTGAAAGTTCAGGACTCCTTATTTTAAATAACCGAGGGTAAGATGAGATCCTGTAATTTGAGAGAAAAGGGAAGGACTATCACCGAGCAGAGTAGTGATGCGAACGCAGCTCTGATTTAGGCTCTGGGATACCCTTCCCCACCCCCTCCCCCTTTTTTTTTTAAGTGGTGCTGATTTGTCACGTACATATAATGGCTGTAATCCCCACAACCAAACTTGTCAGTCATTCTCTACCATAGAAATGTGCTGAGATTTTAAAAAGTCTGGTGATGAGTAGGATCTCATTTAAACAACAAAGAAAACTCAGATAATTGTTTCAAGTGCAGAGCCCTGCTACACTGCAGATTATATCCAAGTCCTCCACATTGTCCAGATTCAGTGACCTAGAAACAAGAACTCCAATACTAACAGAGAGACTTGAAATGTCAGGAGTTTCAATATAGAGAATGAAAGGGAGTAATGGCATAGAGCTTTTCACATGTAGATTGACGCTTACATTTCGCTTCCTTTATAGGATCTCCAGCAAAAAAAAATTTCTTTTTTTTTTAAATTCTCTCCAAGGAATCATCTAGTAAGGAGCAGCTTTATAAAGGCAAACTGAAAGAAGGTATTAAAGAACAGTAAATGGGCAGTTTCTTATGTAATGATATACATTTCCCTGTTTTAAAGCCCCAGGCTTAGAGGTAGCCTTTATTCCTGGTAAGCATTGGAAGAGAAAGTTTATGAAAATTGCTGACTTGTAGTTCAGATGTCTTGACTCTACATATTTGCATGCTGTAATAAAAAGGCTGATTCAACTCATGCTGATGCATCCAAGCTAGCTTTCTGCTAACTAATATGAAGTTAAACCAGCACAAAGGTTAGCATGGCTTAGTGCGTGAGTGTTTGGTCAGGCTTGGTTTTGCAGCTCACACTTTACTTTGATTTCGGTGATTACGTAACTATTAATACCTGAGTCTGCAAACTTGAATCTTGCTTTGTGCTTCTGCCTGCTGTCAGGCATTTGGGTGTGGTAATAACACACCCCAAACTGATTCATGGTAGAGTAACCTTACACTCCTGACAACCACTGCCTGTACCTCAGTTGAAGCATTGGCCCTGTGTTGGTCCTTCCACCACAATCCACCAGTGAACATTTCTTCCTTGCAAAGATCCTCCAGGATAAATTTCCGAGGCTGTAATGAGTGCCACAGCCTTATGGGCTGCTCTTTATTCCAAGACATTTGGTCTTGCAGAGCTTCCTCCATTATGTCAGGATGATTTCTTGCTTTATTTCGAGAGGTGATGACGTGCAATTTGTGACCTCTGGAAAAGGATACAGTGAGATGTATTGTGCATTCTCAGCATGTCTCCAAAAATAATTGTGGGCTCAAAGAAAAGAAAAAAAAAGGAAAAGAAAGAAAATGAGCTACATGGCCTGAAGTCTTTAAATTATAACTGTTCTTACTGTGCTACACAGTTTTCTTCACGTCGACAGATGAGAACCTCTGTTTACTACAGAAACCATTCCCTGTGATGGCATAGAAGAGTTCTTATCACCCTGCAAACTATATCACACCCTTACACATCACCAGTTATATCTACGCAGATCTGTGAAGATCACTCCAAAGCCTGAATGTTTTACACACCCGGCGTAACTGAGCCAGGCTGATGAAATGGAGACACTTCGCAGAGTAAGCACCAATGAACAGAAATTAAGGAAAAACTTTTGCTTTTTATGGAATCACAGAATAGGAAAGGTTGGAAGGGACCTCTGGAGTTCATCTAGTCAACCCTCCTGCTCAAGCAGGGTGAGGTACAGCAGGTTGCTTAGGTTCATGTCTAGTCAGGATTTGAATATCTCCAAGGATGGACACTCCACAATCTCTCTGAATGACCTGTTCCACTGTTCAATAACAGTAACATTTTTTTCCTATGTTTAAACAGCATATACTGTATTTCAGTGAGTGCCCATTGCCTCTGGTCCTGTCGGTGAGCTCCACTGAAAGGAGCCTGGCTCCGTCTTCTTTGCACCCTCCCTTCGAGTATTTATATAGACTGATAAGATCCCCCCTAAGCCTTCTCTTCTCCAGGCTAAATAGTCCCATCTCTCTCAGCCTTTTCTCACAGGAGAGACGCTCCAGTCCCTTCGTCATCTCTGTGGCCCATTGCTGGACTTGCTCCAATATGTCCATGTCTCTCTTGTACGGGGGAGCCCAGAACTGGACCCAGTACTCCAGATGTGGCCTCACCAGTGCTGTGCAGAAGGGAAGGATCACCTCCCTTGACCTGCTGGCCACACTTCTCCTAATGCAGCCCAGCCATTAGCCATTAAAGGCCATTAGCCTTTTTTGCTGTATTGGCACATTGCTGGCTCATATTCAACTTGATGTCCACCAGGAGCCCTAGGACATTTTCCGCAAAGCTGCTTTCCAGATGGTTGAGCCCCAGCCAGTGCTGGTGCCTGGGGTTATTCTTCCCCAGGTGCAGAGCTTGGCAATTCCCTCTCCTGAAGTTCATAAGGTTCCTGCCAGCCCATTTCTCCAGCTTGTTGAGGTTCCTCTGGATGGCAGCACAGCCATCTGGTGTATCAACCTCCCCTCCCGTTTTTGTATTGTCTACAAATTTGCTGAGGGTGCACTTGATCCCATTATCCAGACCATTAATGAAGTTGTTAAACAGCATTGATCACAGTATTTACCTAGCTGGACTTTAAACCATCCCTTTCCTCCTTCCTTTGTAACTTCAAGTTTCTACTTCATAGTGGACTCCGCAAAGATTTTTAGATGCGTAATTGGCAACATTTTTTCCATGGACAAGATTTGTTGAAAGATTTTAGATCGACCTTCAGAAAAGTCTTTCTATCATGTTTGGGTTTTGAAGCTACTGGGTTTTTTGAAGCTGCTGAATTTTTTGTCATATTTTATAGCATTATCCATAGAGGCCTTATCTCCCTAAAATTATTAAAGATCATATATAAGATGATAGCTATGATCATTAAGCATTCCCTTTTCACTTTGTCTGAAGAAAAGTTTTGACCTCTCCCTCTTTTTTGCCTATTTATTGTCCTTCTGTTGAATTTCAAAGTTTGTGTGTAGATTGATGCTACCTAAAAAGTGAATCACCAGCAATGAATTTTACTTTGCTGGTAAAAAGGACATGTCTGAGGGCAATAAAAAATGCACGTTAGGCAAAAATAAATGCCCTGGAGTGTGTGGTACCTGATGATACTGTGCTATCTATATGACCTTTGTAAACATATTCTGACTAAACTGGGAGTGTTGATTCAGTATTACGTGGAAACAGTGCATGAATGGAGATGAGCTTCTGACCATTGAGGGAAAATGTCCAATATACTCTGTACTCGTTCTGGTAAAAAGGAAGACTGAAGGAAATGTTGAATTGAAGTATCCAGCTAGCGGAACTTTTGCAGGCTCTACACCTCAGTAGCAATCTGTTGCAGCATAAATTTTTTAGAGCAGCTGAGTTCTACTTATCAGGAGACACTAGCTAACAGGTGAGAAAACAAGTTGCTTTTAGCTAGAAGCATAGAAAATATGTTTAAAGAATCAGTGAGCCATGTACAGTGCCTATTTCTTGGACCCATGCTAGGCCCTACTTATTGCTACCATGGCGTATGGGATCCATTTAATGCTTGCCATAACAAGCTTTCTTCTGTCACAGGAACTGCCCTGGGTTAATGTATGCAAGGTATATGAGACGTAGTGGTGATCTGGATTGCATGTTATTTTCAGGATAATACAATCAATAAACTCAGAACTTGGGTAGGCAAAACATATCCTAGGTTCATTTAGCCACTTTCACCTGGAGCAATTTCAAAGATTGCGTGCTTTAATCTCTTTATTCTAGTGCAACCAACGATGTGTCTAGTTTTTTATGAGTTTTAATATCCCCTTTTTGGAGTATAATCATGCTTCTTCCTCATAACATATCCACTCCTAGCACAGCATGTGAGCAGTTTTCTATCTGACCAAGTTACTTAGTATTGAAGAAAATTTTTTTAAAATATCAAATTTCAGAAAAGTCATTATTACAAGTGCATATTTCTGGTACTTCATGTGGACACATGACGTGATGTGTCTGCCATGATGTGGGAATCTGCAGTGCCTGAAGTATCTGTGTGAAACGTTTCCTGCTAGCGGTGGGATCCCCATGGTAGACTGAGCTCTTGCTATGCAGAGTTCTGTTAAAACAGCAAATGAAAAAGAGTGTATTAGTAATGTTTATACTTGTCCAGGGCATAAATATTGAAGATGTACAAGGATCATACTAGAAGTCCCTGAAAACTAGCTGTAACCCCAGACCTTTGTTTAACTCAAGATCTTTCATAGCTCAAGAGAGCTGAGCTAACGGGAATCCAAGGCATGGGATAAATGAGGGCGATTTAGAAATAAACTGTGTGGATGGATGTGACTAAGTGTTTGTTAAGGGGGTGAAAGTCTGTAACAACAAATAATTGTCAGATATACAGGGACTGGCAAAAAGAAAACAAGGTGCAATCAAAAGAAATTGAGAGAACTGAGATATAACCGAGAGGCTTTGGGAGATAGATTTGTGGCTCAAAACAGGCTATGGCTGTTAGCAAAGGAATCAGATTACAAGATAGCATTTTTATAATAGAGCATGAGTGGAAATCGATGGAAACCGAGTTTTAATATTCATTTTGGTGCTGCCAGTGCAACCTTGTGTTCCCACTCTCCACCTTTGCTTGTGTTTCCACTTACTCACTGTCTAAATTAGTCTGAGCTCTGAGTCCCTGTATTTCTATGTGAAATTCCACGCAACAACTAGATTCTGATTTCAGATGGTGGTCCTATGAGTTAGTGCAATATAAATTATTCATAATTCAATTATATATTGCATAACTAAATTAATACATTTTAGTCACTATGCTTCCTGCCTATAAGGTTTTCAAGTAATAGTATCCCCAGTTTACTGAGAAACAAATGGAAGCAGGGAGACAAGCTGGTTTGCTCAGTGTAACATAAGAGATCAGTCAGCAAAACTGGTTCCCAGCACTATTATGTGAGTGGCAGGGGGCACAGATGTGCTTTTCAGAAGGTACTGCTTCTTCTATGTTTCTTCCTTGACAAGGCTGCTTTAATTTTTATACAGTCTAAAAACAGCTAGAAAAGTTTCTTCTCCTTTTTTTCTGCTCTTCTACTTTGTTGATTCTTTAATTATTCATTACTTTCAAGTGGAAAATAGTATCTGTAGGATCAAATATCACTGAACTATTGTCATAGACCATCTTCCACTTTCACTACTATATTACAGATAATCATGATGACTAGAGTGTTATGCATTTTAAAGTATTATTTGAAAAGAAAAAGTTCACAGTCTTTTTAAATCATCTGAGAAAATTGAGAGTATTAGGTACACAGTTACAGGAAAATAAAACCGCTCTTTTTTCGCTCTTACGAGTTTTTTCTTCCAGAATGTCTTATATTTTGCATGTCAGTTTCAGAACTAAAGGAAAATTATTGTAGATGATACAAAGTATTACTATCAAACACCTTATTTTTATCATCCTAAATTCCAAATGCTATTTGCAAACTGTTATGTCTGTTTGGTTCTTACCATTGTAGAGACAAAGTAAGGAAGGTACTGAATAGTTTCAGGCCACTAGGGTTTACTAGATGCTTTCTTAAACTGTTATTTATGATGCATGTGTGTTTTGCTGTCATCTATTGATGTATATATAGTGTATATAATCTGCAAATGGAAAGTGCAAAAGAAGAAGGGTGAAGCATTCTCAGCTCACTAAGCACACTCGCAGGGAAGGAGCGAAGGAATAGGAGTCAAGTATATATGAAATTCTCATATACAGTTTTCAGTGCTTTTTTTTTTTTTTAAAAAAAAAGTATTATATTGATTATGCAACAAAGCCAGTACTATTTTATATACAGTGAGAAGGACAGGATCTTAATTTTTTCAGTGCTGTGGCCATGGTCTTCAGAATGCTGCTAATTATTGAGGCAGGAATTACTCATAATTTTCAACTACAAAAGCAGGAAATTATGGATTTACTCAATATAAGAGTACCAATGTTTCAATAACAACTAATGATAGACTTTGCTCAATTAACAAATTCATGAAATGCAAAATATTTCAAGTGAACAATTTCCTAATTTTTCCATGAGAAAGGATTTACAGAGCAAACAAGTAAAGTAGACATTCAGAAGAAGATGGGGAATGTGTGCTACACAACCTGACTTCAGATAGTGAAAATCTCATAAAAACAACTACAGCTTGAAACTTGATGATATTTTCCCCAACCACAGTTTAAATAATGGCTCTTACTGTTTTGGGTTTTTTTCATTAAATGATTAGTCTTGGCATAGATTCCAGTCTCTGTACCAAAATGGTGCAGAAAGCTCAAAGACTGGGTGGGGGAAACCTTTCCTCGGTTTCCAGTTCTTCTTTCTACTTTTATACACTTACTTCAACTTACGATGTGACAGGAGGACACTTTGCTCGTGATGAAATAAGGAAGGTTATTTGTAACGGTGAAAGTGCTTGCAGACCTGACAATGTTTGTCAACTGTCAAATCAGGAATGATTTGCAAAAGTGCCAATGATACACTACTATCATTGTAAGTAAACTTCCTGTGAATAAAAAGGTCTGGAAACAGATGGTTAAATTGTCACTGAACAGGCAAGAAAATTCTTCCAGAAAGCTTTCCAGATTTTTTGTTATTGTTGTTGTTTATAATATATCCTATAAAGAAATCTTGATGTTACAATAGCATCTGTTCTGGGTCCTCTTTCTCTTTGCCAAAAAAAAATCCAGCTGCAAAGCTTTTGTTTGAAGATAGTCCCCTAAACCTCTATCATCATCTTATGTGAAACATGTCCTCCAGATATATTTTGATACCTTCTAGGAATTAGCTGAGGTTGGAGAAAGTTTACAGTATTTGATACTTCTTATTTGTAAAAAGTGACATTTATATTGTAGTTCTTGCTGTATGTGTATTTATCTCAGAATAAAAAGTAGGTCACGGTAAAGAAAAGAAATCCAAACTACTATTAACCACAGAGATATATGTGGTGTGGGACTTACCAAAATAATGGAAACAACCCCATTCAGTATTTGTCTTTGTCATTGTGTCCATTAAATCCTATGTTTCAAGCTAACAGTGAGTTAGGAATTAAAGAGTTTGTGGCAGTGAGCTGCTGAACTTCCAGAAGACTCAAACCTCTAGCCCTTCCAGTACTCCAGACTGCTGGAAATGCAAAGATTTTTGCCTTTGCTAAGGGTGAACAAAAGTGGCTTAAGTGGTTCTTAGTAACTAAGAAATTACTTTTGCAATTAAAGGAGCATGCAGAGTCTTTTATATTCTTTGGATCAGGAACGCACTCCAAAGCATAAACTGATAATGAAGACAAATCCTTCAGTCAGTCTAAAGAGTGGGCCAAACCCTTTCCTGGTGAGACTCCTGACTGCAGGTGAAACTCCTGGTGAAACTTCTGGATACAGTTCTGGCAGACCAGCGTTGACCAATTCTGGAGCTGAGGGCAAGATGGTCCCTGCTTGGGGGAAGCAGATAAGGAGCCATAGAGATCAGTTGCTTTGAGGTACCAGTGCAACTAGGAAGGGGAGCTGGTGCTGAGCTGAGCTGAGCTGAGCTGAGCTGAGAGGAGGGGAGCAGTTTAGTTTCCCAGGTAAGAGACAACAGCAGTGGGAGCAGAGCTACCTGGGGGTTGTTTTCATCATCTAATTTTGCCAAATGGAGCTAACTTGCCTCAAGCACAGCAGGATAGCAGCCTAATTGTATCAAGATTATAAATAGACTGGAACTGAGGAGGATATTCTATATTTTGAGTGATGGATGTAGTCTAATCATCAGAGTATGCTAATAATTCAGCACAACATAATACAGATGGTGATGCCACAATTTGTGTTTACTTAGTCTTCAAACTACTTTAAAGTTGCCTTATCTTAGTACAGTCTTATTTCTTCAGGTAACGAGGTCTACAAGATACTTTCAAAAGTAAGATGCTTTTACAAGTCTATCTCCTTTTTATGCAGTATATGTACCTTACGATGTAGTGTATTTGCTGGGTTGCATCAAACCCAATAGCTATCTTTGTACATATTTCTTAAGAGATTAAGGACTTGTCCATGGAAATTCTGCTTAACAAACAAGTGACAGTTACCTTTTGAATTTGAAGATTTTTTTGTAATTGATCATCTTTGTCAACACAGTATTCCTCTCCTGCAGTGTGATAGAAACCCTCACGCATATAGCGCTGCCCTGTGCCTGAATGAGTGTCTGCCTCCCCAGTCATGTTAGGTAGGCATGAAGATTCTGAATGCATCTGCACCATCATAGAAAAGTTGGAGAAGAAATCGTCAGGAGTGGATTGCCCGCTACCCTCTGCGCATCAAAAAACATCAATACTTTTTCTCCTAACAAATTGTTAAATATGTATTGCCAGAAGTATGTCTACTGTGTTCACTTAGTAGGAGAGTATATTGCAATCCACGAAGTAGAGCAACAGAGCTATGATAATCCATATTGATTGCTGTTCATATAAAATTTATTTAATTTTTATTTAACCCCTCTCCTTTGCTTGCCTTCATGTTTGTCAGTGAACCTAACTATAGCGAGGCTTAAAATCCCAGATCTGTTTGGAGGTTGTTTATTTTACACTCTAGTCAGTTGATTGGTTGAACACCAGTCGGTCAGCTTCTATCCCCGAATGTATGACTAGCTCCCACCTGTGCTTTGTTTGAGTGGGTGATATATATGCTTTGAAGGCAGAATTTAGTTCACTTCCATAATGCTGGATCACTGTAAGCCTTATTTGAGTACCAAGCTTAGATCCTATTATTGTCCATTGTTAAAGATTGTAATTATGTTGACCAAAACAAAAGATTTTTTCTGAAGGGGATTAATCTAGCTGAATCCCTCCGACTCTACCTGAAACACCATCCCTGGTGAAAGCCGGTAGAACAACTGCACCGCAGTAATTTTCCCATGGAAATACACTGTTCAGTTTCTGTCTGCACAATCGAACAGTCAAATACTGCAGATGGAAAGGGTTACCTTGCCAGCAAAAGCAGAGCAAACCTACAGTTTGTCAGACTGTAAGCCTGGCAGCAATTAAAGACAAACTGGGATGGATAAGGAGTATTACATGATTGCATCAAATAAATCTGACTACCAAAATAGTTTTCAGCTCTTCCCCTTCCCAAACAAACAGGGAGCCTGAAACAATATCGCAGAGAAAATAATCAGAGCATCCAGCTTTATTAAAATGCAGACAAATTATGGGGAATAGCAAAGGATGAATGTAAATATCCAGTGCAAATATCTGATTTGCAATTCTGAACATTTTGGTTATACACTGTAATGGAACAGACAGCATATTATGTCTGATTTATTTTAAATATTATAGAACAGAAGAAGGAAAGAGACAGGACAAATGTTATGTAAAACTAATGGAAAAAATCAGCTGAATAGTACTAAAGATAATTTTTCTTTAAGGGTACTTTTAAAGATGTCCTTTCTCTGCTTAAAGATAAGATAGAAAATAGTTTTCAAAATAACTGAAATTTTGTGTCTCTGTGAAAGAGACACAAATATCCTTCAGAAAATTATTTATCCAATTTAGAAATGCCCTCACCTAAAGAGACTGTCTTTTCATGCAGGAGAACTAGATTGACCTAATAAGAGTCTTTAAAGATTGTTCACGAATCTTGGCTTCTGAAACACTGAGCGCAAGCTCTTACGCACTAAGCTACTCCAGCCACGGATTTTAACTTTTATTTGACATTCAACTCCCTCACCAACAGAATGTAAAAGAGAAGCAATCAGAGCACAAGCTGCATTCAGTCCTTTAGCTTTTTGCTGAGAAAAACAGACCCTTGGTTTACTATTTATTTTCATGTGTGCAAAGTTAAAACCTGCAATGTGGCCAAGGGAGGCCAAGAAAGGCAGTTGAAAGACTGTTGGTTAAAGAAGCCCTGATAATGCAGCATACTTACTCATTTTCTTTTACATGTTATAGGAGAAATACTGCACTTCCTTCATATGCTTCAAATAGTTGATTCTGTTTGCTGCCTCGTCCCAAAACCGTGGTTCATGTTTAACTGTACAGTCACACAGTCACCAGTAAGAGTCTTGCCTGTGTCAGGACTGAAGGTTAAAGCCACCAAGGTCTGTATTTATCACCTTAGGAAATACCTACTCTTAAAAACTAGTAGTTATTAACATCACACCATAACCACTTTAGTTATTAACCATCACACCCTGCTTTAAGGGAGGTATGTCCTCCTCCACAAAAATACATGCAAGGAGGGAGATATGTTTGTAGGTAGGTACCCTGCTTTCCAGAGTAAAACTTCATTACTGTCATATATGAACACTGCTGTGTTGTCCTGTCATTACAGATCACCAGCATTGGTCTGACATTATTACGGACTTCCAATGCAAGCCTGCACAGCTGCTCTTGCGTGTACGCTTGTTATCCATGGCGTATGTTGGAAGCTGTTTGTGGTTGAGGCAGCATCTCTGATGTTCATTCTTTATAGCCCTTCACAGGTGATAGAATCACAGCATATTTAAATACCTCTGGTGTAACGATTTCAATATGGAAGGGTAAAGAAGTTGATATGAAAGTTGAGAATCCGGAAAGGAAACTTGGAGACAAAAAAATCCTTGTGCATTAGGAATGATGTAGAGTTTGCTTGCTGCTCAAGTCGCAGTCTTACTTGGCACTCATGGTGTCCCTCCATCCTCCATGCCAGTCATTAGCTAAAGCTTTGTTTTCTGGCCTATTCAGTGAAGCCTCCTAACCCACCAGCAGTTGATGCAAAGCATGACCAGGGACCACTGACTAGAGGCAGCCAGGCATGGTCTGCCCGTGTTGCCAACTTAGAGGTTGACAGAACAAGTTACAAAAGAGCAGAACAGATGCAGTGTGAGAAGAGTGAAAAGAGGAGATAGATAGTGCAACCTAATAAAAGCAAGTAAAGGAAAAGCAAGAGAGACGCTGAAAATTATCCAGGTAAAGATGAAGCACGATCTATATTACAGGGAGGGGAATGAATGAATGAAAACCAGGACGAGGGAAAAATATTAATAAGAAATGCATTAAAGAGAAGGCTAACTTGCAAAGGTTACTTTGTTATAGAGTATATCAAGCAGTATCCCACTCCAGTTCCTCTAAACTGCAGAAACATGTGGTCAATGGGGAATCACCAAAGCATTGGTATTTTTCAAGTGTGTTGCTAGGCAAGTTGGTATTGAGTCAGATTTAGATTTTGTAGCAATGCTTTGCCAGATCTGTTCTGGAAAAACTAAAGATCACTCCAAGTAAGGATGGTTATTTGTTTCCCTATGTGTCTTACGTTTTTACTTTTTATTACAGGTTAAATGTTCATCATAAATAATAGTTTACCTATGGCATTAAATTATTCTGTTGTCTAGGAAAAGTACTTGTTTCCCGCATTTTAAATAATGTATTTGTGTCCGTTAAAAAACTGTGTCTGTTAAAACTAATTAGTGCATTTTAAAAGCTGAAAGAATTTATAAATTCCAAGACTGTATTTATAGTATTGCTTAATGACTCTCGCAGACTGAGGCCTTAATACAGGAAAGCATCTCTATTTGGAAAAGTATTTAGGTAAAATTCATTATATTGTTAAGGCTTAGATTTAAGAAGACATGACTATTGAATTTGAGTATGTGCACAAATGCTCTGCCGAATCAAAGCCTAAGAAACAGGCTTTGAGAATTATTCTTGACTCACAGAAAACTTTTTTGCTCTTAAAGGAAAAACTGCAAGCCCATGTGTTCTGCCAAAGATGAGAGGAGAAAGTGATCTGTAGGTCTGGCGTGTGGAATAGCAGCCCCAACCAACTGCCCTCTGGATTTTCACTGGAGATGAAAACTTGTCTCAACAGGGAGAGTCCAACCCAGTGTTTGTGTGATGGCTTAGATGTGTCACACTGGTAGAAGTCAGACCTGAAATCCCAGTTCCATAGGGCACAGAGTGGCTGCCACATCCATGTTTTTCAATGGAAGCTGAGATCATTCAGCGTTTTCCAGACCAGGATCTCTAGGATAACAAAAACAGTGACCCTCCAATTAATCTCCAGTATTATTCAGTGTTTACATCAACATTACGTACTGCATAAAGTTGACTCTCACATTTTATGAGCACCATAATTACTGCTATTGGACTAGAGCAAAATTCAGGTAGTATTCTCACTTTTGGCTGCACGAGCTTTCTGAAGTCTGTGCCAGAGATAATTAAAGAATGGTTCAAATAGCAGTCTCTAAAGCTTTGAAAATATCTGTTGGAAATAAGCTGTTCAGTTGTTCTTTACTGCCATAATGTATTAGAAGTGACATTACTAAAAATGTGTTCATCTTTCTGGTCCAGTAGACCAATTGAGGTATTCACATTTTGCAACCCATGATTGCACAATTTTTGGCATCACTTTTCCCCTTACAGTGGCTCTGCGGAAAGCCCTATAATATTATGTGAAGCCTTTTAATATCTGTGTTTCACAAGGAAAAAGCCTGTGAAGGTGTTGAGAGAGAATGAGAAGGATAAGCTAAGGGATGTTTTTTGACCATGTATTTGAGACATACAAAAAGAAATAATTTTCACATGCTGCCTACTGTAACCAAGTTAAAGGGAAAATTGCAGTTAGTGAAAAAGAGATCAGCAGTAAAAACAAAATCACTAACTTCTAGTGGTCTTGATTTCAGTTTGGCTTAATGATTGTTACTTAGATGACTAAAATTAGCCTTCTGGAGTGGCTGTTAGTTTACGTTTTGCTGCTTGAGATCTTTTCCTTTTATTAGCTGTAGTTTTGAAGGCATTCGTTTAGCAAAAAGAGATCGCTGATTCACAAAGATACTTAAGCATTTAAAATAGCCCCATGTTCAGAAATTCTGCATGTTCCTTTTTAGTTATCATAGTTTCGTTAAAAAAAAACGCTGCTGGCATCCTATATCTGCATGCACAGTAGCAAAACTATGTTTGCAAGGCTGACCAATTCAGTACTTCCAGGCTAGTTTCACATGTGTTTGATCAATATCTATCTTTCATAATCCAATTAGGTTTTCTAGAAATGCAGTCCATAGTCTCCATTAGTTCTCATATTTTGCAGCTTTTAAAAAGAAAATCTAACGTCTTCATTAGAGTTTTTCAGTTGCTGGCTGACCTTTTTCCCCATTTCCTCTTAATTTTTCTTCAACTCGAACACAATTTCAATGTCTCACAATAATTTGCTTCATTTATGGCAGAGTTTGTTTTAAATAATCTTGTGATATAGGGAGAGGAAGATGAGTGTGAAAGATAAATGTGCTTACAGCATAATCTCCACTATTTGCCTAACTTACCTAGTGCTTGTTTCTGATCCAGTTCAAGATGGAGGTTCTTGTTCACATGTTGGGCAATAGTATTAGTCATTTTGTCAGTGGTAAACTGCAAATCAGATCTCCACCGAAGCTAGAAAAGCAGCAAACATGAATTTTTGCACTCATGACAATTTTTTTCACAAGTCTAATTTTGAGACAACGTACATTAGACAAAGCATCCTGCTGTCAGTGAATTTTAAGCAAAATTGCTAATATTATTTCCCAGCTTAAATTCTCAAAATTGCTTCTTTTTCTCAAAAGGCCGGTGACCCCACCTATAAGTTTTAAAGTTTTGTTATGAAAATTTCAACTATCAGCAGAGTGGTCTGAAAAGACTCACACAACTTTTTTTCAGTGTGTAAGTGAGATTGTTAAAATAAGACAAATAGCAGAACTGTGTTATACAACCTGCAGTGAGGCCATGAGGCACTGGTGATAAATTGGAGATGAGTTAATTGCAATACATTACTGCAATTGTTCTATACATAACTCTGTAAAAGCATTGCTAAAACAGACTTTTCCTGTAAAAGATGCCTTTGTTAAGATTTCAGATGAGATCTTAAAGTAGCAGATCATGTCATAATAATTGCATTAGTGTCAGTGTTTTCAGAAAATTATTTGCAGTACAGTTCATTTGTAGTAAAAGAAATTGATGTGGCCTGTGGCTTATTTGGTAAATTATTAGAGGATGGAGGAGAGTGGTGGAGAGAAATAGGGGGAAGTGGAAAGGACTTGGTATCCATTAAAGTCTTATGTGCTATTGAATTAACCTTAATGCAGAGTATAAGACAACTGAACCCATTTATCTAAATTTGCATAGCTGAGCAGAAATATCAGGTATGGACAAAGCATAATGATTTAACCAAATTTGCTAGACAAAAGTAGATTGTATGAGGTCAGACTATATTACTCCGTTTTCACAAAGACAGCAGATATCTTCCTTTTCCCATACGTGAGGTAGCCTCCCTCAGCCTGTGACCAGCAGGTCCCTGCTGGGTGACAACTCTCCCTCCCTCTCACCTGGTGTCCTGGGGCACGAGAGAACTCTGAGCCCTGTGCAAGGTCGCTGCTGGTCATGGCACAACAGGGCACAAAAGCACGAGGGCCTGCCATGCACCTACATGTTGCATGGAATCAAGAAGTGAGAAACAGGACAGAAACCACCCTGCACAACTGAAAGAACCCTCTTCCTTCTTCTCCCTTAACCCTAGCAGTGTGCTGAATTAGCTATATCAGCTGCAGAATGTCTACTACACCATACTGATTCTCCACAAATTTTCTATGATGTGATGTCTGTGACATTCTAAAGGACCACCGCAGAAGGAAGGCTTTGGACAACTTTCCTTTTTCACTTTTTTTTTTCCTGTTGTTGGCTGCTTTTTATATACTGCTTTTAAAATATTAAGAGAAAGAAAGCTAATTTTAAGAATACTAATGTGATTTCCAGAAAACTCCTCAACAGTGGATTTGGGATGTGTTGATTGTACCAGAAACATATACATATAATAAGCTGAACTAAAACTTCAGAGCTAAAACATCCCAAATATTTTGCTGCTGGAAATATTGAACCAGGTTCAGTGGAGGATTCACGTTTATTTTTCATCACCCTAAACCAACAAAGCTGATTTCTGTTCCAGAAATGGTCACAGACACATGGTGTTCAAGTTGCACTCTTGCAGGGATTTCCACTATTCTCTTTGGATCTTTGTGGCCATGTGTTGAAAGTGTGCCAATGTGTTTAGTGCACATCCTGGAAGTGAGTTCCCAGCAATTATGGAACACAGGGCCTGCCTTGACACACATAGAGTCCCAGGGGAAAAAGACATTTACCCTATGGTTAAATAAGCAATGAAGGTTTAAAAATAACCTTCAGTTTTATCCCTTGACACAAATACAAAGAGATCATTAATTTCTGACTGCAGTTAGAATAAATGCGTACAGCCTTTTTTTCTTTTTTTTCTTTTTTTTTTCCAAGCAGATTACCTGAAAGGTCCTGCACAAAGGCTGCCTAAATCATTCATACTGTTACTAGGGCCTAAAAGATTTAATACAGCAGGAAGAACATTGTAGATTTGGTTACAAAGAAAATTAATTTTGCAAGATATTAAACCTGCCTGGGCAAACAGTTGTCTCTTGTGTATCTTGGATCAAATTCACCTTTGATGTAAACATACACATCTCACTTCAGTCAACAGAGATTGAAACTGAATTTGACTCATTATGTTTAGATCCAGATGCCATTTAGTCACAAAAGCAAACCTGTGATTGAAGACTGAGGATAGCTTTCCAGTCTTTTGATTGATGCTAATTGCAAAGCTGTTTTTGTTTTGGAAACGAGTTAGCAATAACAAACCTCTCCATGTTTTCTAATTACCAGTGAATTGATATCTAAGGTTTTTTAAACTTTTCATGTTGCGCTTAGATTCAAATCATTATATGGAACATTTTTAAAATGCAGTGAAAAGGATAACTAGTACAACAGAACAAATATTAACTGTCTAACATAGTTGAAGCTATAGCCTGAAGCTGTCACGACTAATTACTAAATATGGAATTTGTATTTAGTTTCAGGTTTAAAGAAACTGAAATATGTCTGAAATCAAGAAATGGTAGAATCTTGCCTTCCTTATGCATTGAAATCTATGACAATTAGTGTTTTGGGAGTACAAAGTTGCCTCACTTATGGTTAAATATGTACACAATAAATACGCAAAATTCAAAAAATTTCATGACGTTCACAAGCATACTGTGTGCTACCATATAGGTAATGCTCTGGCAATGATTTCCTACTAGGAAAGCCCTTTTCAGGCTTTTAACTAAACATTTGTTGGTGGGAATGAGGTTTGTGGTAGATTTTTCTACATTTGGAGATGCTACGTACCTTGAAGACTTTATACTAAATACACTCATCACCTTCCATGCCACTCATACCCATGCTGTTGCATTTTACAGTCCTTCAGAACCTCAGGACCATAGATATTTACTTAAAATAGTGCTTCTCAAGCTGTGGGTTATAGTCTTGAAAAAGTTGTGGAGGCTTCAGTGAAGGTCATGTTGGTCTAAGGCTTAAGAAAAGTCCTTTTAGATATAAAATTAATTAAATTTTATGTTGACTTATTGCTAACAGCAGTTGAACTCCTCCAGGGACAATAATAAGCTACATTATTGGCTGCAAATGCTTGAGATAGATAGCTAGGGAATGGATAGCTACTTTTAATTTCTGACAGCAACTCAACTCTGTAATGTGGAGCTGTGTGTGTATCAACATCTGCAGACAGTAATCACAACCTTGACCTTCCTCCTCTCTGTGCCGTAAACACCCCATATAAAATTTAACCACAGATTCTCAGCCTGTTGAAGTCAATAACAAGATACTCTCCCTGATGACACAATCAACTAATTATTTTAAACAGCAACAGCCCTTACAGAGGTAAGCAAAATGTGACTTCTGAATATTGACAAAATATTTCAGGGTGAAACAATGTACTTTATGTTAACAAGCCCTGCTGGTCAAAATTTTTAAATTTACATCACATTCAAGATTCTTCACTTTTGTAAAAATTTTGGGGGGGTTATCTTTTTTTTTTAAATAATGTGTGAGGTCTTTTCTAAGGGAATAAGTC
This sequence comes from Fulmarus glacialis, assembly GCF_000690835.1. Taxonomy (NCBI): domain Eukaryota; kingdom Metazoa; phylum Chordata; class Aves; order Procellariiformes; family Procellariidae; genus Fulmarus; species Fulmarus glacialis. The sequence continues at coordinate 16,285 of NW_009203371.1, read as the reverse complement.
GTTAAGTGTGTAAATACTACTAAAATCCCATTCAGTCATGACAAAGCTAAACATGTATGGGTAGGGGTGTTCTTCTCCAGATCTGTGATATTTGCTTTTTTCGTTGTTGTATCCATTTACATTAAGGAGAATCAGGTAGTCTATGCTTAATGTTAAGGCTCAGGCATCCTGGTATCAGAGGCTTGTACTGAACATTGGTAGGTTTATATCTGCACAGAGAAGGCTTGAGTTACAAAACCTAGGTATTTAAAAAACTGCAAGTTGTTGGATTTAAGTACAGTGTAACTACAGATAAAACTTAGAAGTTATAAAAGTTAAATGAATGATAGCAGAGATGATTTACAATTATGGAGTGAGGGCATGTATATTCAATAATTTCTTGCCTTTGAAAAGTTTCAGATTAAACAAAACTCCATCACAGTACTGAGGGAATTGTTCTTTCTCCATTGTTGCAGTAAGAGAGGAGTTGAATTTATGGGTAATAATAAGAGAGAAATCTGCATAAAGCTTGCCTTAAAGTATACCGTGGGACACGCAGTTTGTTATTAAGAAACTCACAGCTGATCTTTTTTTTCTACGATACTGACACAGGGAAAATATTTTAAAAAAACATAAATTAGCTTCCAGTTTAGCATTCAAAAGTCTTCTCTGACTCACTTTGCAAAGCTCACAACAGTGGCAGGAGGTAGCCAGTATTAGGTAACTTTCTGGTTGCAGCTAAGAGAGGAATGAGACATTTAGGAAGGAGAATCACTTCCAAAGGCAGCTGCCAAAGAGAGGGTGGAAGCAGGTTTCATGGTTGTGATGGTCACTGTTCTCTGCAGCACAGAATTGTTCCCACTAAAACAGCAGCTATGGAGTGGATGGGAACTGGTGACCCAGGATTTCCTGAGAAAAGGTTTAAAAGAAAATACAGGATTTGTTTGCTTTGCTTTCCAGAGGTGAGCTCCATCCCACCTTAGTAGAAAGATATTCTGGGGAATGCTCTGCTTTTGTGCTTTGAGCCAAAAGATTTTTCCCCTGGAAGATCTCTCTGGCACATTTACTGATTTGCCCGTTTTTCAAGTATACGGGAAACAGGGCATTTTCTAAATCATACATATGTGTATAGGGCCGCCATGCAGTTTAGCCCAGAACTCTTATAAGTAGCACCTAGTCTGTACTCACAGAACTAACCCTTTCTCAAGCTGTTGTCACAGGGAAAGTCTGCTTGATGGTGGTCTCAAAAAATGCCAGTATTGGATCCTTCCCTTGTTTTGGTGTCTTCAGCTCTGTTAGCTAAAGTGTTAATACTACAATATGTGCTTTGTGGTAAAAACTTCAAGACATCAAAAGATAAACTGAGAACCAATTGTTCTAACTGCAAATGTTATATTGCAGAATATAACAAGTCTATTGCAGAATATAACAAGTCTATTGGGCATATCTCTTTGTAAAATATCCTCTTTTCCTCTTTGTTTCTCTATACTTTCCCACAAATTTGAATGGCTTTTACGGTTGAAGTCTGAGACACTAGTGAGGAAGCTGTAGGGGAAATGGAGTAATAACAATCTCAGTGAAATATTCAGAAACTTCAGATATATTGTGATAGTTTTCAAATCCTGTGACATCCTTTCATTCTTTATTCTGTGTTGTGGTTATTTAACTCTTGAGGGATTTTTCCCCTGTAAAAAATAGTTTTCATACCTTTTATCTAGCTGGCTGTCTGCATATGAATGCAATGTAACAAGCCAGGTGACCTAGATCCTGTAAGCATTGCCATACACAAGAAGGCAATAGTCACATTCTTCTGTAAGTTGAGAGAGAGACATTTAGAGCAAAGAGCAGCTCTGCTCTGAGCCTGTATCTTCCAGGTTCTAAACTTACGGAAGTCCTATGGCCGTGGAGTTCTAAGAGGTATCTTAACTTTTTAGTTTGTATGATATAAACTTAAGAAATCCAAGTTTATATCATAGAATCCAGCTATCTGTACAGAAAAGAAAGTCTAAACCAAGAATACTATGAACTATTTTTACAAAGCATCATAGTTCCTATTTTACATACTCTTCATTTGGACAAGCAAACTGTCCAGCAGCATTCATACTCTTGAAATTTGCTATTTAGTGAAAAGAGGCACATAAAATTCCAGAGTCTTGATGAAGTGACTTCATAAGAGGATAACCCAGAGATGAGCATTTTTCATAAGCAGAGCTTATGCTTCTGCTTCTATGTGATTTTCATAGATGCAAGTTTCTGAATCTTCCTTACCTTGAGCCTTTTGCAAGCATGGCCAAACATAAAATACTGACTCTTGGGACAAACAATGGGGAACTCTTGTGGGGGAGCATTTAGACTTCTTCCTTTTAGTGAAGGATCTTGCTTTCAGAGGTTGATCTGAAATGTTTCCTCAAAAAAAAAACTTCACCTAGAACCACAGTGCAGAATTATCCACAAAGTACCACTGAGATTTTGGCCTCTGTTTTCTTGGTAGATTCATTGGTGCCTGAATTTAATCCTGCAGATTTCTTTTGCTAGGTCTTTGACAATTATAACATGCAGATGAGTAATTAAAGAATAATAGGAAGTTTGCAAAATGTTGCGTAGTGCAGATGCTTACTGTAGTTCACTGATTAGTTCTCTGGAAATACCTTTCAAGCGTGAACGTAGAGGATAGGAGATCTGTATCAGATTTGTTGACGTAATGAGAAGTTTCCAAGGAGTGAACCACTATGAAGTCTGTAAACCCTTGGCTAGATCCCAAGACAAGCTCTTGCAAAGAAAACTACCCAGTAACATACTGACTTACCAACCTGACCAGAAAGATCGTGGCAGGGCTGCTGCCAGGACTCCCAGCTGCACCCAGGCAACAGCTCAGGGGCAAGGCTGCCGCAGAAGCTTGGGCCACACAGCCAGCTCCTGATGTCTTGAAGAGCCGCAGGAGCAGAGAAAAGCTGATGCAGTTATGCTCCTCCCTCGGATCTCTTTTCTTTACTATTGCTGTTCATTTGGGGCTGCTGATCTGAGGTGCCAATTCTAACGCAAAAGTGTGCTTTTGGAGCTGTGACCATCCCATACTCTGAATGAGCTCTTGTCTTTTCTCTGTGCATAATTAAGAAGTCCCAAGATCCTCAGAGATGGAGAGTTTCTGTATCTTTTTCTTTTTTTCCTTTTGAAAAGCTGTAAAATTACTGAGGAAACATAAGAGAGAAAAGGAAGAGAGGTGCATTCCTGGTTGTGTTATGGTGCAGTCCTTTGTGTTGCTAAGAAATCAGACTTCAATCCACAGCAGCAGCCATTCTGTCTGGACCTGTCACTTCCATCTGCAGACTTTTCAAACAAATGTGGCTGATTTGAGCCTCATTCATGCTGTGAATCTGTGATTTTCAGCAGGTTCGATAAGATGAACCACTACACTCATTTTTAGTTATAATATGTCCTGTTCCTGGAGATGAAGTAGCAGACATATTAGCACTGTTAACTCCACTTTATTACATAGGAATGCTGCCTGGAGAAACCCAAGGAAGCTCCGTTAGAGAGCACTAAATTCAGTAATGGAAGCCTGATATATACTAGCATTTCCAGCATTGAGAGAAGATCAGACAAGTTCAGGGCCGAATTCATCTCTGCATTTGATTGATGCTACACTACTGATTTCAGTGGCTTTGCCTGTCAGAAAGTAAAGTTTAGCCAAATGCAATCCTCACCTAATGTTATTTCAAAAGATGAAACTAAAATTTGGATACTCCTGAGTTTCCCTCTGAAATTCACTTAAGTCATCTCTACTACAATGTTTATTTCTACTGTCTGGCTAAAAATAGTGCAAAATGTCATTAATTCTTAGTACAACTTTTTTATTATTATTATTTTTAGTTATACTTGAAGTGTCTCATTTATGGAATACACACTAAACTGTTCTTAGAGTAAATAATGAACCTTGATGCTGGTAAACCTACCTTGCCATAACAAGGTTACTTATTTTGAATTATTTTGGATATGGGAAACAAAGCAGAGTTTAACAACAGCAATAGTAATAAATTAAGGGTTCTTGGTCATTTTTCCTCCAAGTTGGTAATGAACAGCTTTCACCCTAAGTAGAATCCCACTGTGCTGCAGACAGTATGGTTGTATAGACTATATCTGTTGTATGCAGCCACCACAGCAACCTTATTCCACTCTTACCAGTCAGCAAAGCTAGCTAGAGCTCTGTGTTAAAAGAGCAATCAGAGATATTCCTGTATGACTCTGAACTGAGCCTTTCCTCACTGTGCCTTTTAGTTTAGCAGGAATTTTTCTCCTGGGCGAAAACAGGAGACATTTTGTTATCACGTCTCTCTCATAGAAGCAGAGGTATTTTTCCAGGTGTTTTAGATAGAGTTGCTTTTGGTGACTTTTTTTCTTTCCTTTAATCCTTTTTTCCAAGTCTTACTAAGAATTATTTCTTTTCTTTAGCCAAAGAATTTCCAGTGTAAATCAGTTACAGACTAAAACGGACAGTATATTAAAGTTCACATGACCTATTATTTTTAATTGAATTTTAAATTATCATTCCCTAAGAAGTCAACAGTGAAAAATAATGGGGCAGACATCTTCATTTAGAATCTAAGATTTTCTAAATAATTTTTTAATAAATTAGTCTTCAGTGAGTCAGTTTCACTCTTTAGTGAGTCACTGACTGCACTGGGTACAGGATTATTCCTTAAGTTTTTGTAATCTTTCTTAATATTGCTGTTCAACTGAGAATAAAGTTGTCAGTTAAAAAACTATTTACAGAAACCCTTAGGAAAACACTTACATTTAAAATAAGAATTAAAAATATTCCAGTGCATTTTTTTTTCTTTTTTTTCTTTTCTGATCAGAGAAAACAGTGCCAGATTTTAGTCATACATTTGGTAAGACATTCTTGATGCTGGCCTTAATTTATTCTTTTTAAAAATTAAACCAATCCAAGAGAGTGCTGTTGGAGTCAACTTAGTTTCTAAGTTTGCTGAACCATAGGCATCTCTATAAGTTAGAAAACTGCCAGTTGAAAATACGTAAGCTAAAAGCCCCATAGTAATGTCACCCTCAGTAGCCCAATGGAAAAGGTAATTATTTCATTCAATGTTATTTTTTTGTGTGAGAGAGCAACAAATTAAAACAACTAATCCACTTCACTGAACAATATTTAGCAGAGCTCAGAGTCTTCAATTAACCACAGTTTAATAAAGGTACTAATCTGTATTAAATGAAATCCTTCAAGGGCTCACATTGAAACAATGCATAAGTGGTAATCAGCAAGTCCTGATAGAGGGGCCTGCTGGGGCAGATAGATGGAATGTGCTGTGTAATCAAATTCCAGGAGATTTAAACCCAACAAAAAAAGAGAAATTGCTCAAGCCTTTTTTCAGTAAAAGGTGTTTGGTTTTTTTTCCCCCCATCACTAGATTTTAATATCCAGCATATTCAAAACTGCATATTCTAAAAAAAATTACATTAAAATCCTTGTTTCTAAGTCAAGTCAAAACAAGAAAGTAATTTAAAGCTGCTTACATGCCTTCCCTATGAATGACCCCCATCATACAACTTTGCAAATAGCAAGACTAAGCTCCTCAGCTGCGTTTTTCCATCTCTGTACTATGTGTATTCACTAAACTCAGAAGCTCTAATTAGCTGCAATTTGTGTGTTTAATTCCTTCCAGAATCCTCTGGACCATTGCAAGCTGCGCTCAACATACAGTGCTGGAGAGCAGCAGGGATTTTTATCCTGTCATATGTGCATTTGTATGTATGTAGGATTGAATAACCTTGTAGAGTTCAAGATGATTAATATTAGCACTGTGTTGTCTTTTAACAGACAATATTTGATTTGTATAATTCAATGAAAGGCCTGTACCACCTTGCTTTCCGAAGTAGTTTCAGCACAAGGAATAAGGGTCTTCAGACATGGTTGGGTTCTGATTTCTGTCACTGCAGATTTTAAAGCAAGTCTCATAGCAGGCAAAAGTGGAAAAAACCTTAACAAAACAAAACCCAAAAAACCAATTTAATTGCCCATTAAAAATGTTCATAACAGTCACTTTGTGTCTAGGGACTCAAATTCCAACTTTGTGATCAGTGGATGAAAAGACTGCCAATTTTGCCAGTCCTGTCTGACCCCTCAACCACACTGAACTCCACCTTAGTCTTCGTGGGGTGACGGGGTGGAAAATGTATTATTTCCCATACCAGAGGTGTTAATGTTTTACACTACATGGTCTAAGCTATTTCTTACATCACAACTCTACTTTCTCTCATATACCTTTCCAAGTAAAAAGAGTCAGCTGTGACTACCCAGACTGACCATCTGACAGCACAAATCATAGCAATGCTTATTTCCTTGAGCCTATAGCTTGCAACTGACGTCAAGAGTTGTTTAAGGAAGTCATTTAACCTTCATGAGGAAGAAGGAAGAGGAATTGACTAGCCTATACAAAATATTTCCATACTTCATAGAAAGTTGTTCCACAAAATATGTCTATTCACATGAAAATATTTTACTAGGTACTGGAGGAAAAAACAGAGGGTAAGATCTACTAAAAAGCAGAGACAGCTCTCTTCTTCCTGCCTTTATTTTCAAACGCCTTCACAGCGGCTTGCCAGGCTGTTTCCTGTAATGATGCAAAAGTTGTAAGCTTAATCCTCTGCAGGCGGATATCATCCATCAACAGCCTCTATCACGACTATTCATTTCAAATTCAGGGGGAGAAAGAGATATGGGGCTCAATCCCAGAGCATGGGGTTATCGAGTGATGAAGGTTTACAACACTTTGCCCATGAGCCAGAGTCTCTCTCCAAGGCTTCACCTAGTGTATTCATGCTTGCTGTTTATTTCGAGATTGGTGTAATGGAGATCCCCCACCCCAATTATGTTTTATGCTTATACATGTATATATACGGTTGGAAGAATTATTGCATGTAAGGAAGCATGCAATGGCAGTATCATTTTCTTGTTGAGACCACTTCTGGCAGCTGGTACATGAAATTAGTACACAGAATCAGTTAACTGTTGTGGCTAAAAGCACAAGGAACTATGGTAGCAATGTGAAAGCATGGGGCTTGTTTTCCTCATTGCTACGCTCCAGTCCTTCAGATTTTCCAAAGTCATGACACTGTGGGTTGCCCACATAGAAAAATTTGCGGGATTTGAGATTTAATGAGGCCCACCCAGGTTCACTATAAAATTGTAATCCTAGTATTAATTCAAGGATTAGAAATGTAACTGTAGGACTGGCTTAATAGTCTTGTTAAGTCAATGCAAGAATAGGCTTTACTTTCAGTAAAGCTTTCAAACATCAAGTGAAGCTAAATCCATAAATTAAAATAGGATGGAAAATTCAGTGAAATATTTGCTATTATATATAATGTAGGTCATAGTTATGTGTTGATACACATCAGGATTAATATGATTAAATTCTGATATAGATCACCCTCCTTCAAAGTTATTTATTACACAGCAATTTAAAATTAAAATCCTGGTTGAGTTTTTATATCATGTCTTTTGCTTGAGGAATTCAGCGGATGATTGAACCAAGTTTCAAACTTCCTGAGACTAAGATACTAGCTAATTTTTTTCAACAGTCCTTTTAAAGTAAGACCCTCTGTTCAGACCACACAAGAACCACTAGAAACATCTATTTAATTTATATTTCTTGTGATTTTCTTCTTTTCTTAGTCTGTGATTTAATAAGAAATTCTCTCTCAAAGCTGTTCTTTTCCTTCTATTTGACCCTGAAGAAAAATCATTAAACTTTATTACATCATATTTGGTGATTGTTTCTTTGTTATTAAAGAATACTATGTGTTCACTTCCATTTAAGCCACATGGTTAGGACTAAACATCAGGGGAAAAACAGGAATTACAGATTCATGTGCGCAAAAAGGAAAAAACATGCTAAGATTTTTATTATACGCATCTTGGAAAAATGTGTGAGCTTTTACAAGTCACACTTGAGTCACAGAACAGTTGGAATAACGATTGCATAGAATATAACTGATTATGTTCAACTTCCTTTGCCAATTAAGAAAGCGCATGCCGAGGAACAACCTGTGAAATTTCACAGTCCACAGGGAAAAAGAGAAATAGTTATTGTACACATGGACCTATATGACAAAAAATATCTTGCATCATACACTTATCTACAATAGGTCTCAAAATTTAAGTGATAGAATTATGCACTTCTTAATTTCATCTGTGTGAAATTTTCCTTTTTTCAGAATGTTATAGGGCTCTTGGATTAGATAGTCTGACTGCTTTCATCTGAAAGGGGGGAAGAGTTGATAGCACCAGTAGTGACAGTAATCTTTATTTTTTAATTGAAGTTGAATCAGTATAGACTGTTGACAGAAAGAAGGAAAAAGCAATGTTTTGTTGCCAAGGGGAGTAAAGGAGCAGTGATCAACACTGGAGCGTGGAACCTGGATGAAAAATATTGTGGTGTGACAAAGGTCTTCAAGTTCTCAAGTGTAGTTACGATTCTAACTGAGTCAAAAATACTAGAAAGATAATGAAAATTCCTTGCATGACTGATTTTTGCATTGATGCAGCAATGTAGGTCACAAAATAATATTTGATCTGAGCCTTTTTTTTAAAAAAAATATTGAATTATATAATGCTATAAACATTGAAAAAATATACCTAAGAACAGAGGTAGGAAATCTGTGTCATTCTATGAGGGACTGTCTAACTATTTCAGATTTGCTGAAATATAACATTTTAAACATGCTGCTTGCATCATTACACAATTACACACGCTTCCCCCATGACAGCATTGTATGTTCAAAGCATAAGCAAAGTACATAAAAACAGTTCTTGTACTGTTCACAGTATCTGAACAGTTCTTGTACTGTTCACAGTATCGGAATCAGGGTTTATCTCACAGTATTTCAAATTGATCATTCCCTCCAACGGCTTCATAAATGCTCATACTCTAGATGTTTTCAACTTCTTCATGCACAGTTATGCAAATATGCTGTAGATATTACAATAAAACCGTATTTTTATAAGGAAAAACTATCTATAAGGTATTATTATACTCCTGATTAATTCAGGAATTTAATCACTAGATTATACTTTAGTTGTGTTTTTCTTGTTTATTTATTCCTGAAACATTGCATTAGGTGGACAATTGAAACTTGGATATTATTTTTCAGGAAAATCGAATGTCAGCAATCTCTGGGTACTTAATAGGGGGAAAAAAAATGCTAACTATACAGATAAGCCTAGATTATAATAATGCCAAAATCCCTAGGAAATAAAATACTGTAATGCCAAACTTTGTAGAAATGTTTCTAAAAGAAATACATAACTGTTACTACAGGGAGCAAGTTTTCTTTCTCAGAAACAGGTTTACAGGAGCCACACTTTGGATTTGCCATGTGTTTGCTAAAGCAACTGGCCACAAGATGTTTTTAACGAATAAAAGTTTTTTCTGCCTCCTGCCCTCCTCCTCCCCAACAACAAAAACCACTAAGGATTGCATGGGAGAAGATCTATCAGGCAGCATAGGATGTTCTCTGATATTTTCCATTGTGTTGTGTCAGACAAGGCAGAGAAGAAAGGTCTGCACTGGGAAGAGGGGAATAGCTATTCATGCAGCAGTATGGAAGGGTCCAAACCTTCCAAAGTCGGGTTTTGGGTGGAAGAGCTGCCGTATTCCTGGCTGCGGGAGTCACTGCGGAGGCCGGAGGGCTGTTCTCTCTTCCCCTGGACACCTCAGCGGTGCTTCCAGCTTCTTCCTGGAAGCGTGTCTTCTCTCTTTATTCTGATCAGACATGGGCAGATACAAGCAACAAAAGTGAAAAGAAAGCATTTACCATTTGTAATGCATTATATGTCTGAATCCTTTCCCATTCCCTCTTACTGCAAATATCAGAGTAATAGCTGTGGTTTGGATGTGAGCTCTCAAGCCTAAAAACTTGTCTTTACTTCCTCCATCCACTTCCATGTTTGGTGAAAGGCAGCTGTAAGTCAAAGTCAAAATATCCATTTTGTCCTAATCTGCTGCATAATATTTTCCTTAGCTCTATGTGACATCAGTGTCAAGGCTTGCTAGCATTTTACTCAGTTTGGTTTCAAGTGGTATGTCACTGGCATCATTTATTAAAATCTTCCCTTAATTTAAGAGTTAGCTAAAGTAGTACATTTGGTATCACTGAAATCAAAGCTCACAACAGATCACATAATAAAAAATGACATCTGAAACAAAAAAATATTGGAGCTGTTCTTTACAATGCCACTTGAATGGCAAATTGGAGAGAGCAATATTCTTGTAACTTCATTCAGAATATGTCCACCATCTCTTCACAAGAACATATATAAACAAGCTAATGTTGAAAGCACTGCTGTCAATGCCAATGTCAATTTGGCATTCAGACTCTAAATGATACATGGGGCTTGACACATGCCTGAAATGTATCTCTCTGTTATTTGGCGTTTCCTAGGGCAGAAATCAATAAAATTTGGTGCATAAAGTACTGGGAAAAGAAAAGTAAGAAACCGAGGTTATGGGACAGAAAATGAAATAGCTACATACATGTAGGATCTGTGTACTTTATGACCCATGTTTTGTACAATAAAGTTGGCAAGAGCTGTCCAGGAGGGTACCCCTCCTACCTTGAGCACAGACTGCACACGCTGATGAATCTGACAAGAAGATAGTTACAGGAATAGCTTAGAGATCCTGGCTGAAGTTTTACCAAAATCTGGGGACCAAGTTCTCCGTCAGCCATGATGTGTTTACAACCTGGAACCCATGTGTTACTCCCATGTTTTAGTGGTTAGTGCTCTAAATGTTTTCCAATACCAGCACTGATTGTGGATTTCCGTGCATGTAGGGTGCAGTGATCATCTGTTCTCTGTCTGTACAGGATTTAGTGTGATATCCAGGAAAATCTTTTAAAAAGAGAATAACCTCAGTTGGTAATACCTCATCACAGCAGAGGACATGCCTTGCAGCTGTGCTGTAGAGATAAATTCCATAGGTTCTGCCATATTGTTCTCCAGACTAGAGCAGGATTAAGCTAGTGCCAGCGTTCAGTGGATTAGAGTAAACCACGGTTTGTTGGTGATTGCTGTCCCATGATAATGGTTTCTCTGAAAGTGTGTGCTGAGTGTTGTAGTCATTTCAGCCCTCTGGGGATGTCTGCTGTGCACCAGAGCTTTGGAGTCTTAACTTGATTCAAGCAGTGTGTTTTCAGTCTCTTTCCCACGCCCTGTTCTGGTGTCTGTTCATATACCTAAAGACTTTTCCTTTTCTTTTTTTAACCAGGGCTGGACATAAAGGGTGAAGAAACTACAAAATTTCTTTCACCTTGACAGGATCATCATGCCAGACTTCCCATAAAAAGAAGCCACAATAAGTTTTGTGGCTCTTGAAAATTTCGGGCCCTTTTTTCTTTCATAGTGAAAGTGATTGATGCAAGTCCTCTGTGCTGTCTTTGGAGTGTTACTATGCCCTGTCTTGTGAACTAGTCATCTATAATTACTGCTCCCAGATTCTTCTGTCCCTCTCCCAATAGTGATCACTTGATTTGGCTGCAGTTTGCAATTTTATATAATGAATTTAAAAAATCTTCACAAATGGTCTCTTTGTGAAGCTGTTAACAGAGACATTTGGAAAAACAGGTATGGAACTTGCATTATTAGTGAGAAAAAGAAGGAGAAAAGATGTGCCTATTTGGGGGAATCATCTACTATGAGCAAGTTTCTTTCAATTTATGCTTTGCAATTCTAATGTAATTTTGTATCTCACCAGTTTCTAATTATTTCTTAATGTGTTAAATATTTAGCCATTTGACCTGCCTTTGCATTTTCTGAAATGTATCTTTTGTAGTTTCTTTCCTTGCAGAAATCCCTGTCCTTCTGCAGTGAAGAACCACTACTCTACACAGTTGTACTTTAAGACAAAAACAAGAAACTTGGACAGACAGTCCCAGTTTATGTCTAACAACCTTGAATATCTCAAAAAATGTCACATTAGTCCAGCATATCTCATAGCAAACTTACTGGACCTGCCTTGTTTTCTCTTTAAAATGCAGACCATATAAATAAATTTCTAATGGAGAATGAAAAAACATGAGTATCAACCTGAAATATTTCCATAATATTTTATCCCTGCTTCATATGAGATGTCAGCATATCAGATTGGGCTACGTACAAAGAATAGTTGCATTTACAATTTTCCCTGTGCCTGTAAAAAGCTACAGCTATGAAGACTTGACAGAAAGGATACCTGCTTCCAGATCTCTCTTGGTTGCAGCTAAAGTCCACTTAAAATTATTAGTCCAAAGAGATAATAGGATTTAGACTGCGTTGTTAAATCTCCCTATGTGATTTGAAACCGGTTCAATTTTTTCTAAGTTAATAATGCAAATTCCACTTGACCCTATCAGCTTAATGATGTGACATAATCAGAAATCATAACGTGTTTCATTCCAATACATGCAACTTGGGCAGTATGATTATCAGCAGAAGAAAGAACAGTGCTGTTAGTTTATTCCATATCACACAACAGACATTATCAGGTCTGAATAATAAGGGATCATATAATTCAAAATCACGTAGTTCCAAAATGCCAACAAAAAACAGAATTAAGAATTTCCCCTTATGACACAGAAAACCTAAGAAGCATCACAGCTATGCCGGACTGTGCTGCCAGGGTGAGAGATGCTTCTCTTGGACTTTTTTGTCCTGTGTCTATTTGGTGACAGTGTTTGTGCAGGGAGCTGGGGTGGCTGTTCCTCCTGCAAGGAGCCCAACTCTTACTCCCTCATCTGTGCCAAGCAAAACAGAAGAGGGGAGTTATGAACAGGACAATGCAGAGGAGGCAATACCATGCTTGCCTTTGATTTCGTGAACGAAGGTGGTTTCAAACAGGATGACCCATAGGAGATACATAGATGCAAGGAGTCTCCTGGAGAAGAGAAGGGAGGAGATGGTGAAGAAGCACAGAGCGGTGTATAGAGGGAAAAGGACGTTTCTTTGCCCAAAAGAAACATCCTCTGGTGTTTTGCCTTCTGGGTGTTTCAGTGGGCAGACTGAATTTTTCCCTTCTTCAGCTAAAGGAAGCTTCCCTTTTTTTGCATCTGAGAAAATGATGAGTTTGGCTCAGCAGAAGAGGAGGGAGACAAAAGAGCTGATCAGCAGTGTTGTCTCATCTCTTATAACTGGTTCTTCTCTTGTTCCATTTCTCCAAAATAGTGTCCGGAGGAAGGCTAGAGGGTAGTGAAACCAGGACCTCAACCATTCTAGCAAAGGATGCCTGTGGGGCTGCATTATGCAGGGGCCTCCAGAGGGACTTGTGAATAACTGCAGGGCTGGAAGATGAGATAAAATGTGAACAGTGCTGTATAATTGGTCCATTTGAATGTTTAGGCTTGGGGAACGTCTGGAATCCCCATTCCTTCAGGCCCTTTCATACAATTATGTACAATTTAATTTTAATTGCTTCATCAACTCAGCACCCACACAGTGGTTAGCAAAACAACCTCACTCTAATGAAAGAGCAGACAATGTTATAGCTGTCATACATTTGTGGGGTAGAATGAGCAATTTAGAAATCAAATAGTTCAGACCAAAATTAGATTCAGTGCAAAACTCCTACGTGTGTATTTTAACCTCATGATTTTTTATTAGAGAGCAATGAGATCTGTCTTAATGTGAAGGTTATTTTCTTTCCTTAATTTGAGGAGTTAGGAATAATGTTACACTTTTTTAAAAGCCAAAAACAAGTTTACTGGTTTAAAAGATAAATGGTCTGCCAGCACTGAATGGCAGAAAAATATTTCCTGTGTATTCTGCTTTCTAGTTATGTATGTGCACCTATAGACTTCTCTGATATCATAGTTCATTACAATTTGGTAGGTTACATTTGACATAAATTAGAACTTCATACAGGTGTATTGCTGTTCTGTCAGATTTTGATTAAAATAGCTTTATTTTTATAGTAGTTCTTTACAATTAGTACCATAAATTCTTTACTACACTGGAGTGAAATATTGGGGTTATGCTAGATATTTCTGTGAAAGCGTTACCACAGTGCTCAGCAGTGGTGGTTGAGAAAACCAAATCAATTTTTAATAGGAATTATTAGGAAAGGAATAGATAGTGAAACAGTGAATGTCCGCTTGCCACAGTACCAATCTGTAGTTCACCTTGGGTGCACAGTTCTGGTTCCTTCCAGAAGGAAGGATAAAATTAACTGGAATAGGTTTGGAGAAGGGCAGCAAGGATGATTAAAAGGTAACAAATGGTTTCTATGAGAGGAAATACTTGGTAAATGGTTAATGTGGAGAAAAAAAGTTAAGAATGTATCTTGAAAACTATGACTGGTATGAAGAGGATGGATGGGAATTGACTGTTCACTCCCTGTCTCAGTAATAAACATCGTGGGAAAGTATGAGTAGTCACGTTCAAAACAAACAGAAGGAACCTATTCCCCCTGCAGCAGGGAGAAGGATGTTAAGGATGCTGAAAGTTTGCATTAAATCAACAGACAAGTTTGTGGAGGAAAGCTCATGGAGGAAAGCCCATGGCGGGGTTACAGAACACATAGAAATCACAGCAACGCAGGAAGTCCCTGAGCAGAAAATAGTTGCCAGCTGAGAAACTATAAGGAAAAAGCACTATATATATTTGACAAGTTTTTCCTTTTCTTTAGCACCTATTTATGGCACTTGTAGAGACACGATAGTGGGCTAGATGAACCCATCATCTGATCAAGTAGGGCTTTCTTGCTCAAAAAGGTTTATTTACTTATTTAAACAACTCTAACCTCACAGCAGATTTGGTGAAATCATAAATATTTCTCTAAAGAAACATCATTAATGAAGTCAATAGGCTTAATTCTTCCTCTCATATGCCAATACCCATAAGAAGGAAATAGGGGAACTTTTTGAAAGTGTTCTTTACAGTATATCCTTATTATAATAAGCTTTTCTTTAAAATTTTCCCTTTGCACTTCTACTGATCCTGAGGAGGTCTGTAGGAGCCTGGATGTCTACACCAATTCTTGGATCTAATCATTCTCTCTGGTTTTTTTTGAAATGTCTGTTAATCTTTCCAGTTAATTTATCAATAGCATGGATAATAATGACTGGTCACATGTGCTTGGTCTATATAATATTTGAAAATATATAAAGCATAATACAAATTTGCATTGCAGCATTAACAGAGATATAAAATTTTCATTTCCGCTACTTTGCAGTAAGAAAAATGACAGCTGTAATGCCTAAAATCATAAACTATTGAGTGAAAAGTTCCCAATTATTTTTAAATTACTCTATTTTTTCTAAGTACAGTATAAAAATTACATCTGGTAAACAATGCAAACAGATAAATTCTGTAACATACTGTAGTAATAAATGACTGCATTCTATGCCCTCCTACTCTGTACTGAATACAGCTTGATTTTCCAGACAATTCAACATTGTTCTTGGAACAACGCTGATGATAAAGTGTTGGGGAAATCAGTTAGAAGAAGAACAAAACGTACAGAAGTACAGCTCTAGGGTAAAGGCCTGATGGCCAGCCTCTAAGATGTTACGAGTAATAAACGTCTGTTAGAAAATGAAACATATTGGGACAGTCTAATGATCCCTATCTTAATGTCCAGAGGTCAATTCCTAATATTTCAAGCAAGGCATAAAGGTGCTTATAATGCTTATAATCGGGCAATGTTGAAAGGAGGGGTAGAAATCTGGCTTGCGCACACCTAGTAATAAGGTTACATTGTAGCGTTGCCATCCTCTGTACTAATCTAGCTATAGAAGTTTGCAGATACAGGGTCTCTACTCAGTGGGATTTGCAAAAGTGCCCATTTGATTAAGGAACACTAATCAGCTTGCAATAGCACTGATGCAGTTCAGTCACTAGATGCTCCTGTAAATCCTATCTGTAATTTGCTTCAGTAATACTCCATTGCCTGTTCAGCCGCTCTGCCCCACTGCAAGATAGAGAAAGGCTTTTAACACCTCTCTTGCCCCAATGAAACCTGTCTTATAACCTGGTTACTTGTTGAAGATAAACAAAGTTGGGAAGCAAAGGGTTAGAACTGCCTCCTATTCTGCTCTGCCACTGAAATTGCAGGTTTCTAAAATTATCACTCTTGGTGCTCTTTTTAAAGTAAATTCAGAGGTCAGCAGTTAAGCATCCCAGCTACATAACATGTTAAAATCTGGCAGAATTTATCTTCTTGAAAAATTTCTGTTCTGGATTAATTTTTAATAATTGCTCTCCTCTTTTATGAGGAGTCAGTACTGAGCTTATTCATAGAATCATAGAATCATAGAA
>NW_009203370.1:0-7003 GCF_000690835.1 Fulmarus glacialis | reverse complement strand
CACTTCTGACTGGTAATAAATGTAAAATATAATTTAAGAAATACACTTGAAAGTTCCTTCTAAAAGCAGACTGAGGAAACAGTACAAAAAATAACAGAAAAGTGCACCGGTTTTAACAAAATTCCAAAATATCAAATCCACGTTTTACTGCCTTTTTTTAATTAGCCTGCTAGTGATATATCTTGATGTCTATTATACTTGTATACGAAGCAGCATAGTCGATACTGGTTAGGTTATGTGTTACCAAAGGTATTTTCGTTAACTCCTTTTGCTTTTGCAGGAGTTGCTGGGTTGACCTGCCCAGGGCGGCCATTGGGGCTGGAGCTGTGCTTGCCCGTCGCTGGCCTGCCCACATACTTCAGCTGTCAAGGTAGCCAGCACGCGTGCCTGAATCACATGCCTAAATGCACGCGTTACATGCGCAAAACGGTATGTTTCCAAATAATGCTTGGGTGGTTGTGGTGGTCTCTCCAGAAATGTGCCCTTGATTTTGGGAATCATGCAATACCAGTGAGGCCAAAACTGTTGGTTGATCTCCATGCACCTCTTTTTTAATCTTCAGCTGTCAAGGTAGCCAGCACGCGTGCCTGAATCACATGCCTAAATGCACGCGTTACATGCGCAAAACGGTATGTTTCCAAATAATGCTTGGGTGGTTGTGGTGGTCTCTCCAGAAATGTGCCCTTGATTTTGGGAATCATGCAATACCAGTGAGGCCAAAACTGTTGGTTGATCTCCATGCACCTCTTTTTTAATCTTGTCCTCCACCATGTTTCTTCAGGAGGATCAGGAATGGCACTTTTAATACAGGATTATTAGTGGAGTTTGAGGGCAGATTATACCTCTTTTCAAGATGAATGATATTATTTGTACTGGTATTTTTCATGGGCATTTCTGTAACAGTCAGAGGCCTTTACATGGAGTCACATTAAAACGCTTGATAATTCTTTGTGGTTCTAATCTCAAAACCTAAAATAGACTAATTGAAAACACTGCACTGTACATGTTGTGTAACGCTTCCACACCCTTCTTTTAAAAAAAAATTACATATTGAAAGTGCAATTGCACAGTGAAAGAATAAACAAGTGTAGAAAAAAATGAGAGAACCAAAAAAGGAGAAAATTAGTTCCTTGATTTTTTGAAAGAGAGACCAGGTCTAAACACAAAAGGATTTGGCAGTACATATACTTGCAGAACTAAACTGCTGGTGGTAGCTCAGAGTTTTTTGGCAGTACAGCCTCCTGAAGAGAGGATGATGTTTCACCAGCACTTTTTTTCTGGTTTAGGAGTACAGCTGTAATTAGTGAGTACCTCTGTCTTACTAAGGAGGGCAGGGGGGAAATGGGGGATTGCACTTCTGCCTAACATTGTTCTTTTGGCAAAACTTTTGAAGTATGCCTAAACTGGAAATAAAGCTACAGACACAGAAAACAGAAAGAGTGGAGGCCACAATGTACCATCCTATAAAATCACACAGGTAGAAAAGGTAGAGGAAGAAAAAGGAAGTTTTTTTGATGGACACAACTGCCTTTAAGGAAGAAAGAGTTCTTTGGTTTTGTTAAGAAGCTGTGTAGGGGGGAAGGGATGTGAGAAAGGACCCTTTCAGAAGAGGGAAGGTTATTGACCATGCAGAGGAAGAATCTTTTTGGCTATGATAAGAATAGAAAGAAAACTGAATACTGTTACTGAGAACTGAGATAACTTTTACCTCTTTAAAGTTCTTTCGTAGAAAGACAAAATTCTAAAAAAACACACAAGAGTTGGTGCTTGCCTCTCCTTCTTATCTCACATTTTGAATGAACAAAGGGAGGATACATACGGTCCAAAAGTTAAAAGAAAAAAAGAGGTTCAGAAGGGAGAGTAATGGGATAAGAAAGGGAGAAACCAAAGTGTGACCTAAAGACGCAGAACAGCGGTGTAATTCCTATCACACCCTCCTGTGCAAAATGGGGAGCTCTAGACCAGAACTTCACCTGATTTTTTTAACATAGCCTTTTAATTAGTTAAATACAATTACTGAGACTAGCTAAGCAGCTGATGTTCTTTCTATTACCTTCTGCCACATTTTTGTATTAGTTATTGGAATACCATAATTCTACCAATACAAATGTGAAACTCTAAGTTTTGGCTGTTGTACAGCTGTCCCTGGAGCCCTGTTGCACCAAGAAAATCCCGAGAAACTTCAGACTGCACAGTTAAAGCACCAGCTGCACAACTGAGCTACAATGACCAGCAGCAAGAGAGTTGATGCAGACACTGAATTTGCCAGAGTTGCAAAGACTAACCCCAGGAAAGGAGCAGGAGCACCTCATGCCTCCTAGAATGATGTTTTCAGTCTGACTGAGAAATACAACTTAGCACTGAATTACCTCAATCTTTGTTTTCAAGAAATTGTTTGCAGTCTGAAAAGTTATAAATTCAATTCTACAGAAAAAATAAGGACATGAGTTCAGAGCAGAGTTTCAGAGCAGAGAGTTATTAGCACTGGGTGGAGAATTAATGCTGTGGTCACAGAATAATTACACCTTGACAGCAATATATCAGTCAAGGTGATCTTTTTTCTTCCCGAAATTTGTCTTAACAATCTTTCCAAACCTCCACCCAAAGAAATTCTTGCCTAAGCACAGGCAGGTGCTTGGATCTCCATATGTTTCTTTTTTTAAAAGTACTTTCTGGTTTTAGTGTATTTTTCAGCCTGTCACTGATGATTTGGTTAAGAAGAATTTCTGATAACATGATAAGGAAATGTATTTATAATGACAAGAACATATGCCATGTGTATTCAAACACGACAAAGACATTAGGGTGGTAGTGTCTATGAACATAAGCTACCAGCAGCCCTCTTGTATGAGTCTCCTTCAGCTAGATAAGAACCTTGTGACTACAACCTGAGCACAGCCACCTGCAGAATCTCTTTGCTCATAATGCATGTTACAGAAGTCTGATTCGGTTGTGACACATGATTTCACATAGGACTTTGCAAGATTTCAAAGAGAAGAAGAAACTCCAGGGAAAGAAACTGCTTTTCTAGCAAGAAATTTTCTACACTCTGGTTTAGGTTTAGGGTTTTTGTCTCAATACAATCAGAAAAGTCTTTCCATTTTGAATATTTACACTAAGACAGTAGAGAGAAAGAAAGGAAAAGAAGAGAGCAGAAAGAAAAGACAAGAAAAATAGAACAACGGCTCTGTATCTCCATCATTCTGAGGTTGGATTTTTAGTTACATGACACACTGATGAAAGAAAATGAGTACATTAACTTTTTTCCCACTACCTAAGGCAATGTATGTATTCATAGGTAGGGGAAATGGTGTCTTTTAACTATTTCAATTAATACATCACACATTGTGAAGACAATTTAATGGCTTTTCTGAAGTAACTACAGTGGATGAACGTGTCCTACTTAAGTTCCAATATGGCTTCGACACGAAGAGTTAAGAAAGGCTTCTAGGCAGCAGAAGCTGATCTTATCCTACAAAATATTCCTTGCCTCAGGCTTGTTGCCTCCCACTTAAGTATTTTAAGTACTAGGAATTTCCAGAAGAATTGCACATGCCCTGTCGATCTCAATACCATATCGAAGGATCAGCATCTAAAGTGTTACTGAGCTGGCTGATGCGCAAATGTCAGTCCTCCCTGTGCCTTCCGAAGGAGACTCAGTTCTAAGGATTTTAAGAATACATCGCTGTGTTCTAATGAAGGGTGATTAAAACATAGAGATATACTTCATATTACCGTATTACAATCAAGGAGTAGGAAGTCAGTCTTTCCTACAGGGAATTTCGGTACAGTCCCTTGATCTTTCATTTCACTAGTCAAATATCCAAACTGAGGACCAGCTGAAACCAGCTTACCCTTGCACACTGCTGCCCTCACTTCAGATTTTCAAAACAAAGCTCTGCTTTGGTATCCGAGGAGTCTAAAGTGAATATAAATTATTGATAGTGTTATCTACAGTGGAGGTCTGCCCTGGTTTCAGCCACTGGTGTAGCTGCATCCCAGCAAACCTTAGAAGCAGGAGGAAAATCCACTCTTTTTGCTGTACAACTTTACCCCTAGGTCAAATCAGGTTGGTTTTCAGTAAAAATAGTGGCTTATAATGGTGTACTTCAGTTGGACTAGCACTTTTATGGTACTTGGCAGCTGTCCGCTGGTAGCTAAAATCAGGCCACATTCTCAGTAAAGACAAGACCTTAATTGGAAGCTTTAGCATTGATAATAGTGTCTGCTGTCTGTGGACCGAGTAGCATCTGAGAGGGAGACACATTCTCAGAGCTTTCAGGACTGCTCACCTTCCATACTAAAAAATACCCTCCCCAAACACTAGAATCCATGAGTTCGTTCTGTCTCAGACTCAGGAGAGTTTATGGCTGAAGAAGTTTGAATGCTATTATCGGTCAGGTGTTAGAGGCACGCACTAGAAAAAGAAAGGCATTTCTTCCAGCCTGAAAGCTCCAAGTTCATATCAGGCAAGCGTTTGACTAGACATTTCTTCTACAAGAATAATTTTTTTATTGTTGTTACAATAAATGCCTTGGGAGGCTCCTAAAACAGACTATAGGGCTGCGCTTGAGGGATACAAATACCAGCTCATTAAGGAGAAGAGCTAAACACCGGTCACTGAAAGTATCTTAAACCCTACTTCTCAGTGCTAGTTTTTAAAATAATACCAAAGCAACATCAACCACTAAGAAAATGTAACCATTTAAAACAACTGCTCTGTCTTTCATGCTATTTACTGATCGGTGTCAGGGGATCATTAATGTCTGCATACAAAAAGCTTTTATAAGGTTAAATCAATGGCAATTTACCAGGGTACAATGCAATGTCAGATTTCAGTGCAGACTCAATCCAGGGCACATGTCATGGGGAGAGGATGAAGGAATATCTGTGCCTTAAAAGCAGATAGCAAGAGATTCTTTTTTAGTGTTTGTTTCCTCTGTTCTTTCCAAATGGTGCAATATACCAAGTACTTAGAAGGAACTGGTCTGTCTTTACTATCAACAGTGGTTAGCAATTGTCCAAAAAGAGGATAAGCTGCTGATCTCTTTATAAGCGCAGTTCTTAGGACATTGCTGCATGTGTGTGATAACTTAGACTAGAAGGCATTCCACTGATACCACATTTTTTCATGTGAGACCTGGAATAACAACTCAGCCACAAATTAAGTGGGCCAAATTCAAACATGATGCACAGTGTAAGTGTGTTTTTCTTGGGTTCAGACTTTATGGAAAGGTAAAGAAGCAAACCTGACTGCATTTACATAGGGGGGAGTCAGAAGGTGACATCTCACTTTTGAGTCACACGTTCATCCATCCTCCTAGAAGGCGGCTGTTACATCTCTTATATCAGATTAGACTCTCTTACATGCAGAAGCTTCATCTACCTCTATAGTATCAATTAAGATGCATAAAATGTGTCTGGGTTTCTTGGGAACAGGAGAAAAATCATCCCAACTGAAATAAACCAGGAAAGCCTTAGAGTAGGTAGAGTTATGTCAACAAAATAGCCTTTATTCTGTAACAGAGAGATCTGTAGATAACTTCTGTTGCTAGTATAAGTTGCTTCTACACTGAAGAGAGAAATCTGGCTGGTATAGTTCTCCCACTGTTCATGCCAGGAACTATTTCTAAGCACAGACAAGGCATTCAGTGGCACAGTCCTCTACACAGTTGCACCTGGTGTGACCACTTACATCCGTGCAAAATGGCACCAGCATGTCCAGATGAGGATAATAGTGTTCTACAGTCATGTTGCATCAATGTGAATGGTGAGAGAAGGTGCAAAAAACCAGGTAGTGCGAAACCAGGCCCAGGTACTCTCATTCAGAGGGGTGTGACAGTGAGTCCAAGCGTGGAATTAAATGAGCAGCTTTTCAGCAGTCATGCTTGCGTGTCCTCCACTTGCCCACAGCCACCTATTCTCTCACTGCCCTGTCTCCACACTATCCCATTTCTGCCAGGCAGCTGCACAAGGAGCTGGACTGGAGAATATTATAAGGTTCATAGCACAACCCTACCAGCGGCCACAGCAGAGTGTCTGGCACTGGGACGTAAGCAGTGCCACTACTGCACACCAAGCAATGGCCTATGAGAGCTACTCCAAGAGAGTCTAAAAGGAACTGCTGCTCTTGTTTTTCTAGACAGTGAATCAATAAGGTAGTGTTGTGCAGCGCCACTATCTGACACTCTCACTCTACATGAGTAACAAGTTTCCTTGCCCAGAATTATTTTTGCAACTGGGATTAAATTTATTTGATTTAGATTTGAAGAGGGAAAGGGATAAAACCAGGCTCACTAGAGATAACCCTGGGGGCGGCACACCAATGTTTGAGGGATGGTGTGATAGTGAGGTCCTTCGGTCTGCCGTCTCAGTGGAGGCAGGGGATGGAGATCCATGCAGCAGCAAAGACCTAAGGGTTATGGATGTGTTAGAAACCATGGAAGCACCTGAGAATGGTCACATAGGAATTAGGGCTTCTCTCCCCAAAAAGGTGGCGGGATCAATTGCTCAACTGAAGTGCGTCTACACCAATGCACACAGCATGGGCAACAAACAGGAGGAGCTGGAAGCCATTGTGCAGCAGGAAAGCTATGATATAGTTGCAATCACGGAAACGTGGTGGGATGACTCGCACAACTGGAGTGCTGCAATGGATACCTATAAACTCTTCAGAAGGGATAGGCAAGGAAGGAGAGGCGGTGGGGTAGCCCTGTGTGTTAGGGAGGGTTTTGATTGTCTAGAGCTTAATGGTGTGACAATAGAGTTGAGTGTTTATGGGTCAGAATCAGGGGGAAGGCCAACAAAGCAGATATGGTGGGAGTCTGTTACCACCCAATCAGGAAGAAGAGACAGATGAGTTATTCTATAAGCATCTGGGAGAAGTCTCACTATCACTAGCCCTTGTTCTCGTGGGGGACTTCAACTTACCAGGTGTCTGCTGGAAATACAGTACAGTAGAGAGGAAACAGTCCAGGAGATTCCTGGAGTGTGTGGAAGATAA
>NW_009203369.1:0-44631 GCF_000690835.1 Fulmarus glacialis | reverse complement strand
GTACCTGGCCCAGGGCTCTGTCCCCTGACGGGAGGGACGTGGCCGGCGTGGTGGAGGGCGGGGGGGTCCGGAGAGGCCACTGTAGGGCCGCAGCGGCTCACAGGAGAAAACCTGGCCTCTCCCGAGGCGCTAAAGAGTGTGTGTAAGTTCTGTGCATTTTGATACTTTACAATGAGCAATTCCTTACCACCTTTCCAAGTGTGCCTGGCTTTTTTCTTCTGGATATTTTTTCCCGATTCTTATCTTACCTGAAGCTGTCAGCGGAGTTGGTTTCACTTGCAGATCTGGAAGGTTGCAGGAAGTCTGGTGCTCTGCCTCCCGATGCTCGTCTTGATTAGATGCTCCTATCTCTTTAGGAATCCTGTACTCAAAAAAAAAATCAGATGTACTAGCACCGAACTCAAAGAACAGGGGAATAGGCAAATACCTGTGAACTTTGGCTATGCCTACAAAAATGCTTCCAGGGGAAGTTTTAAAACATCTGGGGCAAGCACTCTAGTCCCCTTCTGCATGCTGTCAAATGAAAGACTGCTGCTAGCTCAGTCTTCCAGGATGCTCTTAGGTGTGTAATGGCTAGTGCAAAGTCTCTTGCATACAGATACTATAGCTTATGAACTGGGCACCCAAAGATGTCTCTGAAGTAGCTCCGTTTTGCCTGGATAAATCAATTATGAAGCTGTGCAACTGTCTCACATCCTCTGTTTTTGCAGCCACGCTGTTACCACGAACATGGTATGTTTCAGGCATGACAGTGACTGTGTGTACATAACCTACTGTGGAGGAAATGTTTACAGAGAATAGAGAAGGGGGAGAGGATGGGAAGGGAGACCCACACAACTGAAATACTTGTGGTTTAGGTAGAATGGACTAGTCTCTTGCAGATGTAACTTCCATATTAAGCAGCAACTGGTTTTGTCCAAATTGTAGTATGGACTCATACATAACATGTCTGAATGTACTTTAGAGAAGGTATGAAATAGAACATAGTTTGTTCAAAACTTTGGAAAGCTGTACTGACTTGGATGCTTTACAAGTTGCCAGTATCTTCCTCCTGTCAAGCAGTCGTAAAGTTTCCTACTGCAGCTGGGATGTAATAGGGGGCGGCTTAGCTTTTACTCCATCGTTAAATTGTCTTTATTTCTCTAAGACCTTTGTGTGTGAATACTCAGTTTCAGTGGAGACATGGTAGAAGTATACCTGCTAACAGTTAAATGAAAAAGACTAGTCTTTCAGTGGTAAGGTCACTTTAAAGTTAGTCTTATACTGCTGGAAAAAAACCAACCCAACACAATCCCACTTTGTCTACACTGGATTTTTAGTGAGCTGTCTGTCAGCATAGAGTGGCAGACTTCTGTTTATTGAGTAGTTGAGGAGTGATGTGCAAATTAAGTAATGAAAAATGGTGCCCTATTAGGAGGATATCCACACCACTTAAAATGCTACACACTTGCCATTTGTAAAGCTTCAAAGAAACACAAAATTGTTCTGTAGATTTGCTGAATTATATGAACTATTACAAATTGGTAGCTAAAGTGAACTGAAAAAAAAAAAACCCCAAACATCTTTATTCCTGGCATTGTAGAAGCTTTTTTGAACTTTGTAATTGACCACTATAATCTAAATCCCTTGGGACTAGTTGGTTTTGCTGCTAAGCAAAATAGAAGGTTTTGTAGCTGGTCTGTAGAGCTTGCAAACCAGGTTTGCAGAGCTTATGGACAATTACGGTACATGACTTTCTGTCGTCAACTGTTAAGACAGTATTAAGTTAAAAAGATATTGATGATGACTGTCTCATGGGCTGAGGAGTTGTACCAAACCACAATCTCTCCGAAAGTATAGCAGTCACTATTTTAATCTTACTACTAGACTTGATAGTAAGCCTCTAAGTGCCCAGAACACTCACTCTCAATCCTGATCTAACCTAGTTAACAACTTCTATGAAGAAAAGAAATCATAGTTGCTAAAATAAATTTGAATGTGAAAATCTACTCTTGAAATTCTTGGGAAGAAACTATTTTGTTGATGGTGTCAAAAATGGTTTGGTAGAAAAGAGCACACTTTATAAAGTGCAATAGCTTGGAAAGGAGTTCTAGATGATGGTAAGTTAACAGTCTAGATGACGATAAGTTAACAGTGAACTGAAGAAGTTTAGGAGTTACTTGTTTGCTTTTGTCAGTCCCACAATTTAAAACAACATGGCAATTGAAAGAATGCAAAGCGTGTACTATATGGCCTCAATAAGCAGTATATGGCAAAGTGATCCATCTTAATCTAGTTTCAAGATACAGCTGAAGCAAAAGATTATAATTTATAGTAACAATCCAACCTTACCTCTTTTTGCTTGAAGAGCAAAAACTGTTGCTGCAAGTCTTAAATTGCTTATCATATTACTGGTTACTTCCCATTTCAATCTTGCATTCTTGTGATAGAGCTGCAAACATGGGTTGCAGAACAACTGATCTGCAAAATCCTGAAAACTTAATACTGTTGTCCAAGATCTAATTCAATGCTTACTTTTATTTGAAAATGAAATGGAAGTTTTGCGCTGCCCCAGCTTCAGGGTTCAGAGCTGAACCTAGAGTAACTCTACAAAACTCTACTGTCACTAACTTTAGACCAAATGCAAGCTCCCTGACTCCCAATACTTTTAGCTTAAAAATAGTATATTAATGGCCAAAATAAGGGTCTTTAGGCCTTTTGGATTGTCTCTAACACTTGGCGTGACTTATTTAACCTGTGGGCAAACTGGAACTGGTTTTCTTTTGCAACAGTTTTTCTTTTACTGCTTTTTGCCATGTGTCAAGTTACTAATAGCAAGTATAGCTATGCAGGTATAGGCTGCTTCATTCAGCCATGTGGGTAGGCCCAATACGCAGAGTTAAAGAGCACATCTTAGAGGTCTCACAGCACGATTACCTAACAATACTAGGTTTCTAGTATATCTGTCTCAGAATAAAGTAGTGGATCATGCTAACTTGACCAAGTTCATTTCTTCCAGACCAGTCTTTTGTGACTCTAGCCACAAATGACTCCTATGTGAAAGGAGCACTGGTACTTGGTTCATCCTTGCAACAGTACAGAACAACAAGGAAGCTGACTGCACTCATAACTCCTCAGGTCTCAGATCTTATGAGGTAAGGTCACTTACATACTTCAAACTGCCACAGTTCCTTTGTGAAGGTTGAAATATGGAAGTTAAATTCCTTAATAGTAACCTTCCAAAACTCTGGAAGCTTAACAGCTAAGCTTGGCAGAATTCAACTTACACTATCTGGAATTCTGTAAGTTATTCAAACATGAAACCGTTCGTTTTTTTTCTTCCATATGATGAGTTAACAAATACTCTGTAGTTAGAGCACTAAATTGTGACTTGATACTGATATTTCAACTGGATCTTTACTCTTTCATAGTCCTACTTAGAACTGTCCAATAATACGATATTGCCTGTGTGTTCATTAGTGCTGTGTGTATGCATGTGGAGGTGGGAGTAGGGGATTGGTATTTGTTTGTCTTGCAGAAGCATTCCATATTGAGATAATGTAACACAAGCTCTCTTGAAGTCTAGCAGACACTTCAAATCAAATTTTATCAAGAGAGAAGAAAATGAGCAGAACTAAAGTAGCATCAAGTATGTCAAATCAGCAGTCAACAGAAGCATCTAATGAGGTCACCACAGTACAACAAATGAAATTAACAGGCAACTGCTTCCTACAGCCTCTCTAGAATATAGTCTCAGTGTGGAGCGGACTGGGTGCTCTTTCCATGTGTAAGAGGAGGGTAAAAAGCCATTTAACTTAATAGCTACATGAACTACAGATGATAGGTGGAGATTCTACAGGAGGAAGTCCTTCTGAAAAGCTCTCTCAATTTATAGAGACAGAGAAGTGGCTCAATAATAAATGTAGTGACTTTCCCTGGAGTCTCTTGGCAGCTGAATGGCCTTATCAATATAAAGATGTTACATATAGGAACGTCCATTCTAGCCTGTTAGGCGAGTGTGCTCTTTTAAGGGAATCATAAATGTGCTTATGTGCTAGCGTCAGCCAGCTAGTACTATACCCTTAGACCAGTGATATCGACCTACCTAGTGGTGTAACTGGAACTTGCATTTCTCACTCTGTATGCACTAACAAGGTATGCCTTAAGTTCAGAAGCAACTGTCCATACCAAACTGTCAGTATAAAGACAGCCTTGCAAGGCAGAGTTCTAAAACTCATTTACAAGCTCTGTGGCTCAAATTGTACTGATAATTGCTGAGCATTCAAGATACATTGTAGAATAGTGAGACTTTACAGATGCTTCGTATTTTAAGCAGGATGAACTCCTCAACCTCTCTTGAACTAATGGTAATGCTTTACTGATGAAAAAGCAAAGGTTGGGTATCTGCCACAAAATTTCACTACACTGTCTGAAAGTTTAAGTGTCACCCTTAGGTGAACATGATACTGGGTCAAAACACTGCTGTACCCACAGCCATGATTAAGTGAGTCTTTAAAACTTTATGGGATAAAGAAAGTCTTAGCAATAGGGTCTAGCCACATGCCCCTAACAGTCACAAATCCAGAACAGTGTTGTCATAACTATTGCATAAACTTCTGTTTTAACTGTTCAGGATTCAGCTACTGTCCTGCTCAAGCTACTCTAACAGCTTCCCATTTCTTAATTGCCTGCTCAAAGTAGACTGTTAACTTGCCAAAAATCAGTCTGGCTGAAAAAAAGCTGTGTGGAAAGCTTGTATTATATAGCCATGACCTACTAGACTTAGTAGCAATGCCAACTAAAGCCCTGTTTGTGGAAGAAAAAAAACCCAAATGTCTTTGTTCCCAAAATGTGCCCATTACAAACTAGAAACCTTGAGGCAGACAGGTGTACTTGTGCATTCCAACACATGCAGTCAGCCCTCCCTGATGGCATAAGAAATACTGCTAGGTTCCCTGTTACTCCACTTGCTCTTTATGGAATCTGTCATGTGGTCTGGTGCTGGAATAACTCTTTCCCCAGGAGAGTGCTGGAAAAAGTCTTTGATGAAGTCATATTGGTAAACGTCTTGGATAGTGGGGATTCAGCACACTTGGCGTTAATGAAAAGACCTGAGCTGGGTGTCACACTAACAAAGCTTCACTGCTGGGAACTGACGCAGTTTTCAAAATGCGTTTTCATGGATGCAGACACAATGGTAAGTGGTCATGTCTCTTCCCCAGGAGAGTGCTGGAAAAAGTCTTTGATGAAGTCATATTGGTAAACGTCTTGGATAGTGGGGATTCAGCACACTTGGCGTTAATGAAAAGACCTGAGCTGGGTGTCACACTAACAAAGCTTCACTGCTGGGAACTGACGCAGTTTTCAAAATGCGTTTTCATGGATGCAGACACAATGGTAAGTGGTCATGTCTCATGGTACCTCTTAATGACCTAGTATGGGGGTTGTTGGATTTTTTTCTGTGGGTGGGTTTTTTGGGGGGGAGGGTAGGGTTGGTGGTTTATTGTTGGGGTGTTTTTTTGTTTGGTTTTTTTTTTTAAGAGGAGGGCTAATAGAGGCCTTTTTGCTATTTGGACTAATAACTCTAAAAAGTATGTGCCTTTTTTAATCTAAATTAATTGTGATGTAGTCTGTGGGGACTATCTCCATAAAGTACTGTCTTCTACAAGACAAGAGCATTGATATGAGAACTTTCTTTCATGTCTTAAGATGGATGTCAAAATCCATTAGAAGATGATACCCCAATTTCTAACCGAAAAACCAGAAAACAGTTTTTTACCCCCTTTACAACTAGGTTCTGTCCAATATCGATGAGCTTTTTGAGAGAGAAGAGCTGTCTGCAGCACCAGATCCCGGCTGGCCTGACTGTTTTAATTCTGGAGTTTTTGTTTACCGACCTTCCATTGAAACATACAATCAGCTGTTACAGATTGCCACAGAGAAAGGCAGCTTTGATGGTATGTATTAATTTGTATTTCAATATAAGTTAGACCAAAACGGTAATAGTGGTTGGGATGGTTCAGTAACTATATACATGTCATGGGAACTCTGTATGAGAGAGTTCTGAACTCAATGTAACTACACAAAAATTATGTCATTCTCACAACAGAGGCTATCGTTACAATATGTAGTAAAACTACTTTTTTCAGACTTCATGAAATAAAAAACCCTAGGAGTTTGGCCTCCAAACTAGCAGCTGTAAGCATTAGCAATGTAGAATCACGTAACAATAAATTTTAAGACGTAGCAAGCACAGTGCATGCATTAGCAAATGAAACTGCAGCACTGTGCTTCATGCATTCCTAACACTCAAGGCTTGAATGTTCTGTGCTAACTCAAGTGTTGCTGTGGAAAAAATAGTACTCATCAACTTGAGTGCAGCTTCAGAGAAACAAACTTTTGAAGATGCAACTATCTCTTCATATGCTATGTGATAGCTTCCTGTTGTTATAGGGTGGTGACAGTCTTTTTCCTCAATATCAAGTGCATGTAGCCTTGGCTGCTTTCCACTGTAGGTTACTTGGGATTGGCCACTGTGCCAGATTTAAGCTTGAGAAGCTGTCCTGTAAGTCTCCTTACCAATCTATTACCATTGCAGTAAATGCATATGTTGCTTGAAGACTGCTATAGTTAAAGGCTTCTGAATGACTATCACTGTCTCCTGTCAGTAAATTTCATTATGTAACTACTATGGTACAAAACAAAGTCTAACTGAAAAAGGTACAGAAAATTACATAAATAAGACCATAAAATGGAACTCTTAATAGAAGGTAGTTAGCCAGCCTGTTGACTTACCTTTCAGTACTTTGTAAAAAGTAGAAATTCTAGATATCATTCCTAGTCTGCAGAATAATCCCTGTAACTGTGTGGACTCCTATGTGTGGTCTCCTAAAAAACATTAGTCGCTGTTGGATGCTTAATGCTACCATATGAATAAACTCTAATGAAAATGAGTACTGCAATGTAATGAAGAGTCTGTCTATACCTCGCTCTGACAAGGTAGCACTTGGTAGCTCTGGGAGTGCTCTCAAATGTTGAGTGTAAATTGATCACCAGCTACAGCAAAAGCTGTAGCACAGTACTGAATTTTTGCATTAAACCCCCCCCCCCCCCCGAAAACTCCCAAAAAAACCAACACATGCACCCTCCCTGCCAAACCAACCAAACGAACACCCCCCAACAAACCCACATCTTTGTGCAAATTGACTGATGAGTAGCTCCAGGAAAATCTGAGACTTGGTGATTGTCTCCTCTGAGCTCTGTGCTTGACTGCTAGCAGACCCCATCTTCTAGGTCTAAGGGCCCTATCCTTCAAAAGAATAGAACTGCTTCCGCAATATACTTTCTGACTTGAAAGCTAAAGCCACACAATGGTGAAACTTCTTCCTCAATGTCCTAAATGTGAAGCAATCGTTGCAGCTCTTAACAGCAAAAATGGTGGGTTAATGGTTTAAGTACCAAATTTCTAGAACTGTAATTTGTACTTCAGCTTTAAAATTTATTCAGTTTTTATTAAATGGTAGTACTGATCTGAGTAATGAGACCATGGAGACCTATACTACATGCATAGGCTGCTGCTGAGCTCATGAACTTGGTGGGGAGAAAGGGGATTTAAACTTAAATTGATCTAGACAGTAACAAAAGTTCCTAGGAAACTTTTTATAAGAGAAACACCTGTGAAGGGTCACTGCCCTTAATAGGACACAGGGATGCAAACTCAACAAGCTACCAAGCTATACATAATTGGAGTCAACCTCTAAGCGCCCCATCTGCAGTAGTAGTAACTAGGGAATGCAAGGCTTTCCAGAGTGTTTCATGTTTATAACAGCAGACAGATACCTCCTATGTAATGCTGTTGTCCAGAAATGGTAGTGATAGCTACTTATGTAGACAACTACTTTGTCTATTTGAACTTCACCTTTCTAGATAATGAGGAATATGTCATGTAATAATTCTAGATACCATCTAAAAGTAGTGGAGGGGGAAAAAAAGTTTGTTTTTAAAAGAAATCTGGTAGTACTGATACCTTAAGAACGTTGCTATTGCTTTGACAATCCTGTGGCTCTTTAGTCTGGGATCTAAAATGGGTGCTTCTACGTATAAAGATACAATGCAGTAAGACTATCTGTACATATGTAGCTAGTGTAACTCCTGCCTGATTCTTTCACCTTATGTCTAAGGTCCAGTTTATACAAGACTACTGTTGAAGTCTGAACTAGCCCAGCCGCTAATGCTGCTTTCAGTGGCTGCTTTGGCACAAATGCATGCAATCTGGAAAAAAGCCAAGTATGTAAAACAATCTGAGTGAGAGAAAGCCCTGTAGAATAAGTTAAATACACTGTTGCTGTCCCTTCAGTTATGAGCTATCTGTTCTGAGAGGACATCCCAGACTTTCTTCTCTTTTAGATGATCTTACTGTTAACATATGCATTCTTAACACAGCATTAAGTTAGAAGTTAAAGTGAAACATAACTGAGTAAAGACAAGAGGACTAGTCTGGTTTCTTTGACTCTCATCTCTTGTGATGGGCACAACTTCTTAAAAAGTGCTTTCCTTCCTTTAGGGGTTGAGAGGCAAGTCAGAGGTTTGAAATTACTGGACTGAGTCTCTAGACAATTTCTCACTCCGCAATCTGCATGTATGCTGACAGCTGTAACAGGATACTTTAGAATTTGTATTTGTCAGTGTACTGTCTATATGTCTAAGTTTATGCCCAGTATCTAGATACTTCAGTTGCAAAAAGCAAATTCTGCTCAAACAGCAGTGAGGGTGTACACCTTAGTACTGCCCTAAATCTAATCATAGGCCAATAAAAAAAACCCCTTTCCTGAGTCAGCAGAGACTGAGTGCTTTAGAAAATTAAAGATTAAAATAAAACATTCTCTTTTCTAATTAAGCTATCC
Organism: Fulmarus glacialis; assembly: GCF_000690835.1. Taxonomy (NCBI): domain Eukaryota; kingdom Metazoa; phylum Chordata; class Aves; order Procellariiformes; family Procellariidae; genus Fulmarus; species Fulmarus glacialis. The sequence goes on along the minus strand of NW_009203369.1, from coordinate 35,749 downwards.
ATTTACCTACTCTTCAGCAATACTAATTGTGAATGCAGTTAAAGGTGAAGGGAAGACAGCAAATGAAAGTTGAGGGACTTCCTTCAATATCCTTCTAAGAGGAACTATGAGCACTTAAAGACTAAGTATATTCACTGCAATAAAGAATGAATGGATATAAATAAGTAGTTTTTACTTTTCAGTAGCTGCTTATAAACTAGTCTGCTTTGGGCCAGAGGCTTTTTTTTTTTTAGCTACTCTACTATGACATACTAAACAACTTCAGACTCATTTGACCTCGTTACAACCTCTACTTGCAAACTAAGAGGTGACCCTTCCCAACACAGTAGGTCTGGCTATAACTTAGATTGTTATCCTCACTTAGGGGTTAGTCAGCAGCTTTTTAGTACAGAACTAGGAATGCCTATTGCCTGTTAAGGGATTAGATGAAGTTTTACTAAAGTTGTCACCCAAGACTGAATGTGCTTTCCTTATCATATCACAGTGTAGGGCATAGCATCCAGGCTACTGGATAACAGACTACTGATACCTTAACTCTGGTGTTGAGATGTTGGTCGTGCATCTGTAAGCATAAGTAATAAAACTAATTGTTGGCACTTGATCTTCTGAGCTACAGCTTTTCCTGAAGCTGAACAGTACTCAGTCGTTAAGTCCTGGTTTTTGCTGCCTTATTCAGCTTGAATTTAAGCTGTAAAAGAAACTGAATGGCAGGGTTTGTAAGCAGCTTTCTATTTTTTAGCAAAAGTAACCCCACACATACTACCTTTTTCATTCTCTGCGTTTTTTGGATTTTCAAAGGCTGCAGTGTTTACAGGGTGTTCACAAATAGAACTCTAGAGCTCTATGCCAAACTCCTACTGGACATGACAACTGCATTACCAACTCTTAATTAGTGAAGTGATTGAAAAAGATCCTAAAACAGCTCTCTGATGCTTGTAGCCTATTAATGCTTTCTCTTTCAGGTGCAGATCAGGGGTTATTAAACACCTTCTTCAGCAGCTGGGCAACAACAGACATGAGCAAACACCTACCATTTATTTATAATTTGAGCAGCACTTCTGTATATTCCTACCTTCCAGCATTTAAAGCGTAAGTTCAAAATTCTAAGATGACTTTCAGAGCTCATATAAACTAATTTCTTGTACAGAATGATCAGGCACAATGTGAACTTACACAGTTTTTCTAAAGAGAGACCATTGTTGTCACTAAAAGAAGGTATAATAGTTTCCACTCTTTAAAAAAAAAAAGCTGAATTAATACTAGTTAAATGAATCATCTCATGATAAATGCAGAGAGAAAGCTGTATCTGTAGCTTAAACCACTCATCCCTGGTGGTAACACTGAAGTTGATTTAGAGTAAGCATATTTGATAGATCACTTGCAAAAGGAAGAACCATTACTCCAGTATGGGATACTGTCTATTATAGCTCTAACCAAAAGCAGTAGCTCTTGAATCAGCTTGAGCTGAACTTCAGCATGTCACTAGTGGTATTGTTCCCACCTAGATCACTTGCCCTTTCCTCACTCAAATTACTTAGGGTATTTAACAACCAGTACTTACAGTTCATCTAATCAACCTATACCATTCAAATAAACATGGTGAACAAAGACTTGTATAAAGCTAGAACTCTCTCCCAACAGTCTTTCTAGATCTCAGACAGTTCCGTAAGTAATACCAAGATGGAACAAAGACTACAGCCAACCACATACCACTGGCATGTTTCCTGTGTAAGGAAAACAACTGTATCCTCCCTAGCTAGCAATATTAGATTTGGTGTGTGAGTAAACCGTAAGTCAGTGGCATGGTCACTCAAAGTGTTACAATAAACACAGGAGGAAGGTGGGGAAGCATGGGAAGCTGAAATGTTACACAGAAACTCTTACTCGTTAAGAGCTGCAAAAGCTGGGGGGGCGTGGAAGGAATGTACCAATTGCATAAAAACAATCTGATCTCTGCATGACATCAGGTTACTAGTGTCTAAAGCAGCAGCTAGCATAAGCAGGACTGTTGCTGGCTCAAGATCAAACTATGTCTTGTGATCAGAATACCATTTGAAATCCTGTCATGCTAAAAGTGGAAGACTTATTTAAAGAAATACATGCAAGCCTAAGAATGACTAAGTAGTTGGATAGCATTTGATAAACTAACATCTATTGTAAAGTATGTCCTCTTTCCATGGCTGGCTGGTTGTTAGTCACATGACCTTAAATTTACAAATGACCGTGTTGCCACAATAGACTAATTGGATTTAGGAACTCCTGACAAAAATTCCATGTAACTGATTGAATCAACTGCCTAACTGAATTCAGCAGACATTCAGAAGTAGAATGCTGGAAGTGCAGCCCTTTTAAGTAGAATGCCCTGCTCAATAGGTGGAACAATTTCCCTTGGTTAGATCAGCAGCTACACTCCTGATAATCAGCAGTTGGAATAAAGTGAAATTTAAACCTACTGACATCAATAGCTAAGTTTTTTGCAGCTTTGTACAGCGAGACTAGATTTCACAGCAGTCTCAGTAATCCTTTTTCCAAAGGAAAATGCCAATTCATGACAAATGCTCTCTAACTTCAAAACATTGATGAAGGACTTTTCTGGGAGATGGGGAAAGACAGATTAGTTGCTGAGGCCAGTGTGGACATAAAGCTTCCTAACAGTTGAGCTTAAATGTCAAAAGAAAGTATTGCAGATCTAGAAAGTATCTAGAAAGCAGATACTGAAAACATCATAGAATCTTGGCATCTGTCAACTGTTGTACAGGTCTTAAGTGGACAGAATACTAAGAATACACTTCTCCATTTGCAGCAAGTGTAATGTAACACTTCTTAGGCATTCTCTAGCTTAAATAGCCTTGATTTTTAAACAATGACAAGTTTCCTCAGAACAGCAGCAGCCTAAGATGAAGAAAACTCAGGCTGTTAAGTGGTGCTGTGACAGCTAATAAAACTAAGGTAGTCCTCTTATGCCAAATCCTGACATACAGACTTTAAAGTTAAAACCCAGGAACTGACCTGTTGAAGACAGATTCCACACCCCCCCCCGCAATTACTGCAAATACTTGACCTTGTTTCACACATGCATAGGTTTTCACTCTGCAGTAAGATCAGCTGCATTCAAAACATTGAACATGAATATTGAAATACAGTCAAGGATCTTATAGCAGTACAAAACCCCCCACCTAAATGCATACTGCCTTGTTTTGAACGTTCTAAAGTTTTTGAAACACACCTGCATAGTCTCCATATGTAAAACTCCTTAAACATCGGAGTCCTGGTCAAAATGACCAGGGCGTGCTCAACAAAATGTTAGACAAACTAGTTTGGCATTATTATCCATTTTAATCATATTATGTTGAGAAGAAATCCTAACATGTAATGCAAACTGAACTAGGCGAGACAGTCACTGTTACTAGCGAGACTGGTATTGCTTGTTGACAAAACTGAACTCTAGTTCTGGAACCATAGAAGAATGGAATGAATGCTGTCTCTTTTAGTGTTAAGTTCTTTACTTCAAAAGGGGTGCATATCATCTACACTCCTGATGCAAAAGAACATACTGGTAACATTTGGGACAAAATTAGAAGTCCATATTGAAAATGGAGTTAAAATACTTTTAAAAAGAAACAAACAAAAAACCCTACCACCACCACCACAGAACCTGCCTGTGGCTAAACTAAGGTTATTTAGAAAATAATGGTTGGTTGTTTAGCAAGACCCTGCTGCACCAAGACCAGAAGTCCTCTGAAATGCCTCGGTTATACAAAGCTATTATTTTGCAGGGACACAGTCTTCCTGCAGCAGGGCCTTCCAATGATCCTTTTCTATGGGGCTGTAAACTAAAAGGGTAATGCTAACCCTGACCCTTCTCTACATAATGCTTGTAATGCCTAACTATCTGGATCACTGACTTTGGAGTAGAATCTTTTTCACTTTTAAAACCAGTTCAGATTGCAACGGCTGCTTGAGACTGCTCTCTCCTGAGCTATGGACATCACTCTACCTAAAGACTTGAGTTGGCTGTAAGTACTTAAATAGCCCAGACCATTAGGTTTTGGCTGTATTCTGACTAATGTAATGTAGAATCCCGTTTGCATTTTTTTGTTTTATAGTGATGCTTTCAGTCTCAGTAGGCATTGGCAGTTTGATCATTTAGTGTTTAGCCTCCTAAATATATTCATATTTCTGTTTTCTGGACACCTACGAAACTGCAGGTTAAAAAAAATTTATGTCTGCCAGTCAAAACTCTTGTTTTCTAGACACCTGCACAAACTATGGCTCTAACTTTTTCTGTCCTACAGGTTTGGTGCAAATACTAAAGTGGTGCATTTCCTGGGAAGCACAAAGCCATGGAACTACACATATGACTCCAGAACAAAAAGCATAAAAGGCAACATGGATGACCCTAAAATAGTTCACCCAGAATTCCTCAACATGTGGTGGGACACCTATATAGCTAATGTTTTACCATTACTAGAACAGCATGGAATTGTTAAAGAAATTACTACAGGTGTGAACATGGTATGTGCTTTAATATTTTTGTAGAAACTACCTAAGTATGGATGACAGGTTCTTTACCATTCCACTGATTTCCCTTCCCTCTGTCCAACTCAAAGCATGGGTGTGGTTTAGTTTGTGGGATGCAGAGTTTTTTGGTTTTGTTCTTTTAAGCTTGGAATAAATACTACTACAGAAGAGAAGCATGCTATAGTGGTCTTGAACGTAGCTGTCTGCTTGCCTAAAACAAACTATGTAAGTAGCTAATGGTGCACCAGAAATTAAACTGTAGTAACTTTAATATATACAGAGAAGGGCCCTAACTCTTAATGTGTTGCAGCTAATAAGGTTCTCAAGCAGAAGAACCCCAGTTCAGCATGCAATATGTACATACAGATCTTGCATGGTGAAACAAATCTAGGTAAGCCTAGGATAACTAGAGAATGAATACTTCCGTAGACTGGCAGTGATGAATCCCAATACTTATCAAAGCCAAAGTAATGCTTGTAACTCTAGTTCTCATTCAGAGAGTTTAGTAGGTTGCATCTGACTGCAGACTTCATAGTCTTAGCTTAGTACATGGGCCAGTTTAAGTTCTCAACCTTTCTAAGACCAAAGTTACTGATCTCTTAAGATGTGCTTTCTCTTGTTAATCTTACATCTTTCTAACAAACTATTTGCAGCTATCGGGCTTGGTCTATACTCTGGCTTTCTCTTGTGGCTTCTGTAGAGAGGTATGAAGAACTTAAACTTTTTTTTTTTTTTTTTTTTTTGCTCTCCCTGCTAACTTCTGTAACTCTGCTTTGTTATTTTGCTAGGAAAGCTGCACAATCCCTGCCCATTGGCAATGCTTGCTGCTGCGCATGAGAACATCTACTTCGTTGTCCCGTTCTGTGGCCTGTTGCTCACTTTAGCTATGCAAAGTATTTCTGTATTTTTACTCTGCCTTTCCTTTTAGGCAGAGGTTACAGAGGCAGTGTCCCACATATCAGTATCAGCACCATCACCAGTATTACCAACTGTATCTTCAGAAGAACGCAAGGAACGGTGGGAACAGGGCCAAGCTGACTATATGGGAGTGGATTCCTTTGACAACATCAAGAAGAAACTTGATACCTACCTTCAGTAGAAATGCCTGTCTCAAACAGTGGTGATGCAAGGACTTGTTCCAGAACTAACAGCTAGAAAGGTGTAGATGGTGGTCAGTTACACTTGCTAGTAGCTTGATGAAAAACTTCTTGGCTGAAGGCCTCTGCAGTGCTACAGATGAAGACTGAGCAAAAGCTAGGAAGCAGAATTCCTTGGGCCACCTGTAACTGCCCAATTTCCAATTCTCCCTACTAGATAAAACCAGGTATTTTCAGCTTAAATTTTCTTCTGTTGTGATCAATTGGCTCAACATATTCCTTGAAACTGGGTTTGTTACCTCACCTCATTAAGGTGATTAGCATTGATTCCTTTGCTTGCTGTTTTAGATGTAAAATCTAATTCATGGGATTGCTCATACACTAGAGTGGTAGCCATTCTGCTTTACCATAAATGAATTAATGACACTGGGATACATACAGATATAACAGTAATAGCACTGCTTTGCTCTTCCAGTCACAATTGCACTGAAGTTTTGACCAGGTTCTTACGCACAGTGCCTACAGCATGGCAGAATGCATTTTTCAGTTCTGTATACTACGGGACTAGTAAACTGAGTTTTGTCTGTTACTTGCAATGTTGCACTTGATACAAAAATAAAAAGTTGTCATGCATTTCTGGCTTCCCTAAACTCTTGAGCAATTAAAAAAAACCAGAGGGAGCTCTGAAGTAGTCTAACTAAAATACTCTACAGGTATAACCCTTAAGCTTTACTGATGCTACTCTAATTACCATTAGTAAATCTCCAGCTTTTAGTTCTGTAATTATTTACAGAGTATATAGTCATTTGCTGGGGAGCTGTTTAGGGCCAATCCCCTTATGAGCTTGCCCTAAGTACAGGACAGTGTATATAGTCATTTGCTGGGGAGCTGTTTATGGCCAATCCCCTTACGAGCTTGCCCTAAGTACAGGACAGCGCAGTGGAGGAAGCTACTCACATAAGCAACATGGAGCTTAGGAAGAGGGAATCTTTTGGTGACTAAAGAAACATCATCGCTAATGTAAGACCTGTACACTGTGAACTTGTTTTTAAACACAATGGTGATGCTATTTTGGCAAAGAAAGACTGAACAGCTGCTTGAGTAACTGTACCTACCCTGATTAGGAAAACTACTCTTGCCATGTGTGCAGAGAGTAAAAGAAAGTGCTTTTTTGCCACGTTCAGGCTACACATTGTATTCTAAGACACATGGAAAAGCAGTAAAAATACCACAATAACAAAAGCATGCTGAAGACAGAGAGATTGGGTGTTACCTGTACTAAGTTTCAGATCCATCCTTTAGCCAAAAGTCTGAAGAGAACTAAATTAGTGTTCTGTGTTTGACAGCTATACTCTGTACTAGTCCAGAAACACAAAGAAAATATTATTTCATTATTTCCTAATAAAGGAGGATTTTGGCAGGAAGCTCATGAGAGTGCTAAACTTTTAGCCTAGAGATAAAATAAACAATCAACAAGCTCTCACCGTTTGCTGGTAAAGCAGAAGATGTAATCTGGTATGAGAGTTAGTTTGTTTTAACTTGTTTTTGCTACTTAATTGGTCTAAGATTCCTTGGTTGCCATTTAGCAAAAATGCAAAAGATGAGGTCCAAACCAAAGTAGCTTGTAGCTATTTAAAAGTACATAGCATCTGAACTCCCAGTTGTAACTAGCCCTTTCCTGTGTGGGTTTTTATTTTGCTGTGTTGGGTTTTTTTTAACAGATAAATTTGAAGTTGTGTGAAAGCAGGAGGGATTACTAGTTACAATCTGTAGTGACAAAAGTATACTTTATCCAACAAGTACAAACATTGGAGTTCTGCATGCTCACAAAATACTTTATGGAAAATGGTAAAGTATTCTTTTGAAGACAGCTAAACAGTCTTGGTTTTGCTCCCCTTGTCTGTATTCGTACTAGAGAATAGGCACGTTACTTCTTTTTAAGCTTAGTTGGAGAGAACTGAAAGTATAAAAGCATGAGACTATACCAACCTGAAAATTTGGTTTAGCATGTAAGTTTTGTTACGTTAATACAAGAAGATAAGGAGAGATGCTGAATAAGATGAAAACCTGCATGTTTTGGGTTAACAAATATAGTTAGTAAAGAAAGAAAACCTATAAATCAATTCTGTCCTAGCCTCTGTGACTCATACTATGGTCAAGTGTTTACCTACAGCCTCAGGAAAGCGAAAAGGTATGACATCTATAACAAACTCTATGCAGCTTATTTTCAATAAAGTGACCTTTATGTCATCATCTGCCACTATTTTCTTCATAATTACTGCAGGCAGCATTTGCGGAAGAACAGAGATCTCTCTTTATCCTTTGTAATAGTATGACTTGATACATCAAACAATTTTCTGCTCTAAACTGTAGGTACTCAAAGCAGCAACTGAATTAAAGCACTACTTAAAACATCATTATTCAAAAGAATCATAGCCCTGCTTAGATCATGACTCAAGTATTGGAGCTCCATTTGCCTTTGAAAAGCATACAATCTAAGGTGTTCCTTAGATGGTGACAACTTAGAGCAACTCTGAAAAGTTTAGAAGTGGGGGTTTTTTATTTACATCTTTATTTTATGTAGGGGGTAGAAAAAACCCAGAATGATAGACTACTAACTCAGTCTTTGGAATTAAAAACGTTTAAGTTCATAATTCCAAAAGCTCATTTCTAGAACATGCCATAGAACATACTGTTAGAACTCCAAGAAAGAGAATACCAATAGCCAAAGACTACTTACAGCTCATGAAAAGCAAAAAAGAAACCCCAACCAACCAGAACACTGTGGTTTTCATCCACCTGAGTAACTGAACAGCTCCAACAAATCAGACAGGACTTTTCTGCCCTCAGTTTTGACTTTTAACTGTTCTCTTGGATACATCTTTCTTGGGAGAGGCCTTAACTGGTCATACAGCTTAGTACTAACTCCAGTAAGTTTTTATTTGGCTTTGGAACATGGAAAGCATCATCTAGTAGAGGAAAAATGATACTAGTTAATTGTTTTCATAATCATAACTCAGCCACTCTGCAAAATGTCAGCATATTTTAACACAAGTAATGATGTAGCTTGACTAGCCATTGAAACGGGTCTCTTCCTCGTGGAATTTTAACTAGGAAAATGGAACAAATGACATAAATCTCTCATTCATAGTCAGGAATTATTTCTCCAGTTTATCTCTAAACATCAGAATCTGAACCACAAAAACCCAAAGAAAGTTTAATTTACATAAACTCTATTAAAAAAAAAATTCAATCAGGTGTAGCTCCGTTTTCTTGTTCTTTTGTGAACTTTCCAGTGACAACCAGTTACTGGGGTTCACGCTGTCTTCCATCATTCATGTCTTTTTAATTCTTTCTCTAACAGACTTAAAACACGCTTTTCTCCATAGCTAAGATGCTGGCTCCCCAAGAACTGCATCAGCTTGTTAGGTTACATACTTTGAATTCCTTTCTCACTTCTTCCATTGGCTCACTGTTTCTCCAAATATCAGATTATCTTCCCTTTATTTCTCAGTCCTTTTCCATCTCCTATGTTTGCAATTCATCTTATCATCAGCTACCTGGTATTCTAAGACGTAAGAAAAGGCAAAAGGCATTAGAAGCAAATCAGATTCCACTTCTCTGCTGCCAAATACACTTCCTGAGTCTAAGCACAGAATCTAAACGGGACCTAAACATAGCAATCTCTGCCTCCAATTCTAAGTCTGAGCGTTACAGGGAAGGCAGCATAGTGTTAAGAAAACATGTTACAGAAGACCAGAACCAAATGGAAAGAGATAGAAGGAACAGACAAGAATATTCAACTAATATTCAACTGAGATTCTTCAGTGCTATTTATTACTTTGCGGTACATGAACATGAGTCGTTTACAAAATTCTTCCTCTATAAATCAAGATGCATGCAGATCAGCATTCCATTAAGACACATGTATGGGACCGGAAAAGCACTCAGCAGTGCAAGAAAACTGTTAGAAAGCTGGCAGCTATTAAAATAATTTGTTCTGTTTAATTTATTTTGCAAGGGCTAACTGATTCACTGATGAGGGGGTCATATTCTACTTTGCATATAGCACAGCTGTATTGTTCAAAGTGTGTACAGAAATTATTAGAAAGTGTGTTTTCAATACAGGCCTGTGATTCTAGCATTTTATCCAAATCACAAAACCTTTACTTTTACAAAAATCAGTGGAATTCTGTTTAAGGGAAGTAAAGTATTAAAAGAAAGTGTTGTACAAATTTAAGTACTTCATTTTTAGTAGCTTCTGGAAAGTAATTGACAGAGGAACTCCCTGCTGCACCTGTGTATTATTCAGAAATAACAAAAAAATGTGTTCAAATTCTAAATTACATACCATTTTTGAACATAGTCTGCAAAAGAAAGAATTCCTTATGAAGTGATCACTGACCACCTATTCTGAAACAAACAATCCAGATGATCTGTTTGGTTATCAGGAAAACATTGAGATCGAAACATGAAGCTAATCCATTTCTTAATTTACCTTTTCTTACCTTTTCACCTCTAAAAAGAGATTAAATTCTTGCAAGTTAGAATGCATGAATATGCATTTCTGTTTTGAGGGATTTTTATGTATTCTTAAGCAACATTTCGAAAAAATGAACACTGGGAAGATTTCAGGAGTGCAAAACAAGTTTGTGAGTTTCTAAATTAACATTTAGGAGCAAATTAGTTTTTTAATTTATTTGAAGCATTTATGCTTTGACCACAAAGACAGCAAAACTAAAAGTTAGCATGAGACATGTAACTTGAAGAGCAATATTAACTATTAAATATATTATTTACTCAAAATACCACAGTTTCAAGCTATAAATCAATTAAAGCCTTAATTTCATTAATTTTTGTTTGTTTTACTTCACTTGCTGAAGGCTTTTTGGTAGCAAAGGCTCCTGCTGCAAGTTCCCTCTTCTTATTCTGAATTTTCAGCATATTTTCTTCCACTGAATCCTTCACAATGAACTGAAATACAAAAAAAGCCCCACTGAAATGAAGGGGTTCTTTTTTTTTTTTTTTTAAATTAAAAGTTTAGGATGAGAAATTTAGGTACTTTGGGGAAAAAAGTTAAAAAGCTGAGTACCCTAAAGCACAGTTACATTATTTCATTATTACTTTGTAAAGAAAACACAAGAGGGAAAGGTTATAAAGCAGTTGGAGGAAAAGGTTTGGGATTCTAATTTTTTTGCCCCCCCCCCCTTTTTTTTGAACACTTATTGGAAGAATATCTCTCTCTTCTTTGCTACTTATATTAGAAGAGAACCTGTCTTCAATTCCCCAGGTAATATTTTTGTGACTGGGTATTAATGGGACAGACCAGCTGCTCTTGCACAGCTAAACAAGCTGCTATGACAAAAGCAAAAGCATTCTACATACCTTCAAGACAATAAACAGTAATAGGCAACAGCAATACTACCACATCTTAGTCACTCCAAATAGCTCAACAGGAACATCTAATTTCTAAAATTACTACTTCACAGGAAATAGATTACATTTAATAAAATCTTACAATCCAAAGCCCACATTTCAAAAGTCACACCACAATTTAAGTTTACTGGTAAGACATATGATGTCACAATTCTTCTAAAAAACAGTAAAGCTTTTTGGAAAATAAATTTATTTATTCAGAGAACTATTCAAACAGATCATCTCTCAACTCACCTTAGTAATAACAACATCATGCTTCTGACCCAGCCTGTGACACCTGTCAAAACACTGGTCTTCTGCAGCGGGATTCCAAGCCTATCAGCAGCAATGAACAAGTTAAATGACCTCCCTTCAAAATACACAGTAAGATGCACATGGAATCACAAAGAAGTTATTGTACCATCAGCTCTTGAACAAATATTGCTTGCAGATTAATTACTCCCAACCTAATGTCTCACTGCTTAAGTATCCTGCTATAAAGAAAGGTTTAAGAACTTCTGCTTATGTATTCATAATAAGCAGGAACTTCAGGTAAATGCATTAAAAACTAAGCTTGTTAGGAGTCTAAAAGACATCAAAACAATCTTGTTATCATTTTAATTCTGAAATAAACACTGCATATACTAACTGCCTCAGTACCCTTTTTCTGATAGCAAAATCTAAACCAGCTGAACACAGGCAGTAGACTAAGTCCCCTGACTGTTAAGAAAGCCCATGTGTACTTCCATTAGTATATGCATTAACCACCAGTTAGGTAAACAAGAAACTTGCTGAACACAAAATGGTAGTGTAGGTGTTCCTACTTGTGCTTAGGATGTAACACTAAATATAAGGATTTGTGAAATGCTAAGTCTGTGCTCTGCATTTTTCCAGGATGTTTTTTCCTATCTAAAGGTATAATACTACTAGTTCTCACAGAATGGATATTTAAATCTACCTAAAATGTTCTGTCTGTGATAACAAGTCTCGTGCAATGGGCTCACCTTGCCATGTCACCCACATACTGAAAGTTATCTAGGAACTCTTCTTAATGACTCCTTTCTATAGAAGGGGGGAAAAAACAGCACTAGGCTAGCACAAAAAAAATTCATTTTAGATTCTAAGAACCTCTGATGCCTAAACACACTTAAGACATCAAACTGCAAGATAAAAGCCAAACAAGTCTTGTTTCTCCAATCTAAGGTAGTGAGCAGAAGTGCAACAAATGATATATCTGTCACTGAAAGATGAACATTCCTGGCAAGCTATGTACGACAAACCATTCTAATACTAATCTGACTGTACAAATAAGATGATGTCTTGAGGAAAGACCTAGCCCAAACATGCACAATCATGCTCCATTCTAGCTTTGCTGTAGTTGAGGAGGACTAAAGTGTACTACTCTCACTCTTCTTCTATCATCAGTCCAGCAAAGGAAAACTGAATTGCAATACCTCTATCCCTTTCTGCAGGACCTCATACAAAGGATACTATATTTTACAAGGGAAAATATGAAGAAACTTGAGCCTCAGAGAAACATCTGTATACTTGTAATACTCTCACATTAAAGGTTTGTATTTCCTCCTAAAGGTGGGAATTCAGCAGATATGATTGTATTTAAACAAACAAACAAACAATTAAAAAAAAAGGGCGGGGGGAGGAGAAAGTAGTCTATGGTTGGATTTATGTTCCTCCCTTGCCCTGTGGTATAACACCTCTCAGAGAAAGAATGCAGACCTCTAAGCTACAGTTCTACAACAAATCCACAGAATTCGAGCAGAAAAACTGGTTACTCCACTGGCTCCAGAGGTATTTCTGCTTCTTAAATGCTATTATTGCTGCTAATAAACTTCAAGGAATGCTAATGCATGACCGAATCTCATTTGGCACTGAACATTCAAAAGTGAGATCATAAAGGATCATGTAGTCCCACTGCCCCTTCATCAAATATAAGTAGTCAACCACTGCCACTTGGAATGGTTACCAGCAGAACGAGGAGAAGTTGTTCAGTGGTGTATAAAGGCTGCAATTATATTTGGCTCTGGTTTGTGAGGTATAACTATATACTGTAGATGACTCAGTGTTAATGCTTAGCTTATTTTCTTAAAACTGCTTGCCGCAGGACAGTGTATGCATTATACCTCATTAATTATCTCCACAGAAAATGAAAATTCTCTTGGACCTGCCACAAGTTCTCTTATTCAGAGAATTGTTTTAAAAAATAAATTTAAAAAAAAAAGCAGCAGTTGGACTAGATGGTGTTGTAGGTCCCTTCCAACTGAACTATTCAATGCAACACATACAGAAACAATACTTGTGAAGATGTATTGCAATTCATGAAAAACCTTTTCCCAAGGCAACTTCTCCATACTCACTCGTATTTAATTCCTTTACTTTATCAAGTAAATAGCTTTCGTCTTCATGCTGTTGTTATCACTAATCTGATGTCCAAGCTAGTACTTTTTCTTTACCACTGGTGTTACCAGATGCCCAAGTCCAAAGCGACACTATTATTTTTATTTACTTTGGTTTTGTTTTCAAGTGCACAAACTGCAGAGTTTGTCTCAGTTTCCAACTGCCAAAAAACTAGGACATCAGAGCAGAGGAATAAATAGTGGGGAAGGAAGGAAGGAAGCGAACAGAAAAAAAATCAATTTTGTACAATGACACAAGAAGACATGAACCAATTCTGCTAAGAATACCATTTTGCTATCAATTAATGTAATTTACATTTTTATTCCTTACAAATAATTTTGCATTCCTGAGTGCTTTAAGGAAAGGAAAAAACTGCCTAAATTTAGGTATCACCATCTTTCTCAGCCTCCTACAACCACAAAAAGTAACCTCAGACTAATGTCCTTATTTATAAATAAATTTGCAAAAATAACAGAAGAGACCAGAGCAGAGAAGCACTGCATTATAACACAGAAAAAACCATGCTGTTCCTGAAATTCCACTTACGGCTTTTGAAGTTATTAAATGGAACAAACACAAACCCACATTCAAAAGTATCAAAGAGAAAGAGAAAGAAATAAAGAAGGAATCGATATCAAATGCTACACTGTAAGGTGTCACACCACTTTGTTAATAGTACTACTAGCATTCTTTCCATTCACAGGAAATAAATGGACAGCACAAAAATACTGTGTTAAAAAAAAACATGCCAGGGAAGCAAATGAAGAAAAGCCCTATTTGCCTTTAACAGCTACTCATCAGTGTCGTTCATTCTCAGAGGGGCTCTCCTTCTACCTCTTAGGAAAACACCAAAGGAGCTTCACCTAGACTAAGCCAGATCATTATGAACAACTCATTACTCACAGGATCCATTAAAAACACTCGGGAAGCTGCTGTCAGATTTAATCCAACTCCACCTGCTTTCAGAGACAAAAGCATTACAGTTGGGGATCCTGCTTGGCTGCTTTGGAAACACTGAATTGCTTCTGCTCTTTTCTTCTGTGCCATTGACCCATCCAAACGAGTAAAGGCAAACCCTGATTCTCTAAAGAGAAAGTAAAAATGTTCAATTTAACAATCCATTTTCTGTGACAGCAGAAAATCCTGACCTCTCCTTTGAAATGCGTATTTAAAATTCTGCATTTAACAGGCGATACATTAAAAATAACAAGAATGAGATTCATGGCTTTATTCCACTAAACAAAGTATTTAAGTAGTTTGTTCCTCTTCTGAAGTTCTAAAAATCAAAAGAATACTGTATTCTTTGAGAGATCTTTCTACAACACCGTAAGAGTACGTGTTTATTAAAAATGACAGTAGTTCTACTTACTTCAAGGGATTTTCTATCAGTGACAGGAAAGTTGTGAACTGGGAAACAATCAGACATTTAGCAGTTGGATTATCCCTCCGTAGTTCTACCAAAGCATGCATGAGAGCATTTATCTGAAATCAAATGAAGACTTATGCAGCTTATTCTGACTTGGTTAGATTCCACTCCTACAAGTGCTTTGATAAAGTTCACGTCAATTGAGAAACCATTGTTCAATAATACCTTTTAAACAAACTAATCTTAAATTCTGTGGGTAGGGTTTCTTTTAGTTTCGAAAGGAAACTAAGGGTTGAACGGTCACAAACTACAGGGTGGTGGTGCTTTGGGGAAGAGGATTCACAAACCCAGACATACCTCCCACTGTCAGGAGTCAACAAGACCCCTACCTTCCACAGCATATGGAAAAAAGGAGTAGAGTACTGGAACTCTGAAAAGCAAGACTTAAGCAAGGGACAGCCACAAGGCGAGTGCTCTACTGTAGCAATACTCAAGAAGCGAGAAAGGCTTCCCCCAGAAATATTCAGGCAAGCTATGCAAGACCCTTGGCTAGGTATGACAGAGGATAAGGAGGCACCAGAAGCACTCTTGGGACCAACATGAGAACAGAAGGAGCAAGGAATTGGATCTGAGGCAGAAGAACCTTCCCAGTTTTCTCATATAAAGTTTAGCTATGATGAGGTACAGAACCACTAACTAGAGAATGCAAGTAACTGCACCAGGTAAAAAAGAAAAAAAAAAAAAATTTAAAAATCTTAATTTATTCTAGAGCACAATATTCTAAATTAGTTCTTAGGCCTCCACAGAAAGATTTTTAGGGAATAAATTTATAACCAACTTTTGAAAGAACAATAACTTCATTACAAATTAAAATTAAAAATTTAATGTTTCAGAAAAGCAATCTCAAAACAAAAAGGTCAAAGTACAAGCAAGAAGATTTAATTTTTGGCAGCGAATGCACAATGAAGGTGAGGCAAAAAATTATGTGGCAGACCTTGAGAAACAGGTCTGCAAAGTAAAATAAAAATATCTCACTAGTTTATCTGACAAGTGTTATACTGAACATATGATGCCCATTTAGTTTTCCCCTCTAGAGCAGAATACATATTCTTTAGACAAGTTTTAAGAAAGGATTTATTTAGATTTTTAGTTTCCAAAAGTAAATTAAGAGCTGAATAGTTTCAGTGGTTATAGAACTACTCTATCTTCAGAAACAGAAACAAAACGCAAAACAAGAACTCTTTTACCTAAAGTTTTGTTTAATTAATACAAATCTATGTACTGTACAATGACCAGCATCAAACAACTGGCACTCCTTTTTTGTTTCCCTGCTGCAAAATTTGTTTGTGATGAGATTTTACTATGTATTTTCTCCTGTGCTAGCTAGACACGCTGTGCAGACTTTTAAATAATAATTTAAAGTATGTTATGCATATGTATTCAGCATATTTACATAAAAATTCTAGAGACTGCTCTACAAAACCATCATGAAAGCCAAGTAAAACACAATGGAATGTACCTTTGAACTGGATATCCACTCCTGATCAGACTTCTTTCCATTACTGCAGTCTATTTCCTCTTCTAGGGGACATTCCACCAAGTGCTCTACTCGAAGCTCACTCCTACATAGAGGGCATTTGGCATTTGGCTACGAAAAAGCCCAAATAACGTTAGAAGAAACATATTAAATCAAATTATTTATAGTGAGTACTAAAGATCACCTTTACAAAGCACCTTTTATGAAATTATATTGCTGTTCATACAAAAAATCCTCAAGGAGTACATTCATTCTTGTAGCACACTGCTTTGTCATTTCTGACATAACAATCAAAATATTTTATTTGTGAGAACATTAAGGTGACATAAATGCTACATGTTTTAAAAAGACTCAGCCTTTCTTAAAAGTGGTCTTTCTGATTATATTTATACTTGAAATAAGCAGCTCAAGATTTAAAAGCAAGCAAAGACTTGGGCTATGAGGAGAAGACTATTTAAAATATCAGAAAAATAAACCATCTTTCAAAGACAAGATCCTTCTTAGTTACAGACAAAGAATGACCTTTTACCCTTTTTCTTCAAAGCCTGCACAGAAATAATAGCAGTCTGATGAAATATGCTTTGTCAGGGCCAGACACAGGGTATCTTCTCTTTTTCCCCCAACAGACATGAGGAAATGAGACATAATTTAACACCAAAAGCTTTTTTCTCTGAAGCATACTCTAGATAAGGCAAAATTTAGACTTTATACAATAGCACTTCCATAGGACTACTCACAAAATTTAACAAAACACTGTGTGCACTATACAAATACACAACTTTGCGAAGCAAAAGTGACAGAGTGGCAGACACGAAAAACTTTTGCGTAACAGAGCAACCCTTTAGAATTAGCTAACTCAGTTTATATAGCAATCTGGCCAAGCAGACCTCACAAAGCAGATGAATACTGGGCGCTGCTAATCTGGAATGAACCTCTAGCCAATTAAAGAGGCTGGCAGTCATAGTCTGCATACATGAATTAATTGCAGCAATAAAGATATCCTTTCAAGAGACAGAATCTTAACACAAAGGAATCTGAAATAACAGTCTCAAAACATAGTTACAAATGAACCGTTCCTGATTTGGCAGCAATCCAAAAATCCTCCAATGACGAGTCAAATTAAATTAATTCTAATAAATCTGAAAAAGTTTTCTGGAAAAAAATTCCTAACAGTGCTCATAAAGACTTTTTTTTTTTTTTTAAAAAAAAAAAAAGGCTCACATCTTTCTGCATCCCTTCTCCAATTTAGTACCGTAATTAAAAACAACAGAAAACCCAAAACACAGCTGAACAATGCCAACACAGGTATGGAAGACTTGCAGTGAAAGCATATAAAAGTGACAAAAAGTGTCTCGCAATCAACAACTAGAAGGAAAAAAAGCATGTTTTAATGCATATCTGGCAAGCTTCTACAAGAATGCAGTTAATACACAAAGAGTTTAGATTACTGTAGAGATTTTATAGCTTTATTGGGACTTCTGCATAGGATCCTTACTTACTTGCACAACTCTGAAGCTAGCCTCATTGAAAGATTGAAATAAAGAAGGTGTTAACTCTCAAGCTGTTAACTACTAAAAAGTTTTTCCAATTTCAGCAAATACTTTTAGGTTAACATTAGAAAGATAAAATGGTCTCGAAGTTTGTAATACAATGAAAGGCCCAACTTTTCACTAAGCAGTTTTGTGTTGGCAGCTTCACATTCCATTCCTCACTGATGGCTTAATGCTCTCATTTGTATTACTAATGGAAACCACAGGCATCTTGCCTGGAAGAATCCTGTTGGAACCCAAGCTGTTTTGGGGGAGGGGGTATATGTGTTTGTTGGTTTGCTTTGTTTTTAAGGTGGTAAGTAAAGTACTTTCCCAAGCTATTTACTAGGAGAGAGTTGCACTGTAACCATTCAGGCACAGGAACTACCCGACTGAGATGCAGCACTAGGACAAATACCTACCCTGTGGAAACAGCGAATTCCCCAACTCTGGAATTTAAATGTCTGTCAGTGTTTTGGCTGGAAGCTGCAAAAAATTCCTTGGAAATTTATTTTTGAACATAAGAAAGGCTTACTCACTCACTGCTTTATAAACTCACGATAGTTCAACTTCAAAAGGGCAGAATCTACAGCCAGCTCTGTTCAGAGTTCACTACTATGAAAGCAATCTATGGAACAATGTGGGATTGGACAAAGGCCCTAGTTCTACAGATTCCGAGGTCCTTTCTAGGCAAAGCACAGTAAATAACTTGACTGTACAGTCAAGTAATAGAGGTTCCATCACACCATAACCCGATTTATTTCTCTGCGTGCCTAAATACATCTGAAGGTTGAGTAGCAGCACCGAATCTGCTACAGACACATCAAGAACCTCTGCACGGGAAAAAGGCCTCTGCAAGTGCTCTTTCCTGAGAGAGTAATTTCACATCACTAGTTTCCCTCAAAATTCTCAGAGACTCTTGACTGGGATATCTGCATCAGAACCCTGCATGTCTGGCAATGAAACAAAGTCAATCTACATGCCAGACAGACAACACTTCCTACCTTTGTCTTGTTAGATTGACTGACTGGGCACAAGCAGGGACTCATTTGTCCCCTGCTGCCTCCTATAAAGAACACCACCTAGGTTTAGCCTGGCACTTGCAGCCCTACTGTGGCCGAGTAGGAGGCAGAACAATTCCAGAGAGGAAGTGCAGCAGCACTGGATACAGATGGTGAGACTACCACACTATCAGATTGCCCTAGAAAGGAAAGGACAAACAAGAAGGAAAAGTATAGCTTAGAAGCGCACGAGAAAAATAAATACTATGTTTTTCAAAAAAAACAATCAAAAGATGCTCATCCACAAGCTTATTCTGGAGAGAGTCCAGAGAAGGGCCATGAAGATGGCCCTCTAGCAAGGCAGCTATTTCACCGTAGAAGGTTATCAGCTTGGAATGAGGAGAGTAGACATGATTTTAGTTCAACAGTCAACTTCCAATACACAGCTTTGGTCTCTTTTAAGCACAACAATATATACATGCATCGCAGCACATCAACATCCAAGCAGCGAAGAGGCATCCAGCCATACGGAGGTATACAATGCTGCACTGGATGCCATCACATTTACCGTAGGGACAAAGTAAGGTGAGAACTAGGGAAAAGGTCTTTGAAAATACTGATGGATCTTAACACTGTTCAGTTTGACAGCTACTCTCTCCTTAGTTTGACTTCAGGCCAATAGTTTGTAAACCTAGTTATCAGCTAGGTTATAAAACTGTTCACCATTTATGATTTAAAAGAACAATAGCTAAATGGCCTTCTGGTGATACCAGTTCATTGCTTTTGAATAGCTATTACAATTAACTGTAACCATAGAACAACCAACCTGTTCACTTCTGATGACTTCAAAAATACATGGCTTACAAAACACATGCGCACAGCGTGTGATCACAGGAAGAGACAGTGATTCCAAGCAAACTGCACATTCTTCATCTGAACCAGAGCTCAGAACCAACTTCATTTTGCTCACTAATGTCTCATGCAGTTCTTCAGGAGTTTTATTATCTGCAAATATAGAAAGATACTTAAAAACAGATTTCCATACAGGAAACACTCTGAGCTGGCACACATCAACACAGTTCTATTGATCAAAATGCAACTGGGACAGTTTATACACAATGAGGATATAGTCTACAATGTATAAAACCACAAGCTGCCAAATACTACAGAAAATTCCGACCTAGTATTCTGAAACACATTAAAAGTAATCTTACTCGGAAAAATGGTAATTAGAATTCAAAGAACTTCAACTGCATGCTCAGTGATAAGTACATGTGCAACACAATGCCTAATGGGAACAAGCACTTTTCATATGACAACTGTTCAAGTAGTAACAACGCTATGGAGATGACCCTACTTATAGTTAAGATTGCTTTATTTTTTAAGTAAAGAAATTCAAATCATACTTACTAGTTACTAATTAATTTCTAAATAATTATTGAATAATTATCCAATCATTTCTCCATCCTGTATTTTTCAGGAAGATAAATGAAAACCTTCTAAAAAAGGCTCTGACCATATCTCATTGGTCTTTCCGTTTCCTGAAAAATCACACCTATACCAATGGTATCTCAAAATAGGATTCTTCAAACAGAGTATTTCAAACAGACTATACTTTCTTCTGAAAGAAATGCATATAATTTTTAACACTATGCAGCTGCACAGTTCTGGCTTGTCAAAAACAAAATTTCACTCTCCCTTCAGTCATCTGTGTTCACCCTTCCTTACAGCTGTAACAGAGTCAACAGTTTCCTATTCTGCTGAAGAGACAATGGTTTTGCTGACATGGCTAGCAATCTACAAGCCATTTCCCAAAGCTCCTCTACATCTTCTCTCACGAGGCAAAGAAAAAAAATTTGCTGTAAAAGCACTTCTGTAAATTATTACAACAGATACACTGCTTTTTAACAAGCCTTCTGCATTTGGCTCTGCAGAGGTCCTCTTTGGTCATTTCTGTATGGGCTGTCAAAGCTTATTAACTCCTGCTTTTAGCCTTTGTAACTACTCATACCTCATTGCTTTCGTTCATATTTGAGTATATGCTCGAGTACCCACTTCTCAAATATATTCAAACAAAGCTAAAAGTTCAATAATCCAAGCTGAAAAGAGGAAGGCTGAAGCTAGAAAGCTTGGAAAGCACACAAACGTGTTTCTGTTCTTGAATACGAAGTGTTAAGTCCTGTTTTTAGAAACACAGGAACCAAAAGCATTCACTCACCAGCTGAAAAACTAGAAGATGTATTTATACAAAGATGAGGATGACAACAAAGCTGCCTCAATCTGAGCAGGACACCAAGGATGTCAGCATAGTGAGCTAGTACAGTCCCTTCACTGAAAAATCTGAACAAGAGTTTTATCGTTAGTGTGAAATGCTACAGCCTGAAGTAACAGATGACATCAAGTGATCAAGTTTAGCTGTTAGAATGATGTTCTGATTTTTCACTTTCCTGTTTGAATATATTTTCTCAAATCCTCTTCTGAAACAAGGTACAAAATGCTACCAGTAGCATGATCTACTAGAAGAAATTCTAACACATGGTGACAAAAATTGTAAGGCCATTCTTTATGTATCTGGTATCCCTTTCTGTTTCTCACAAGACAGACTTCTAATATATAGTTCTGCAACAGTCTCTACTACGCTCTTCAGAACTGAACTGATGCTATGCTAATCTGCAGTTATTGGCTTACGGCATACAAACTGACACACTTGGCTTCTAGAGCTAACGTAATCAAAACTTCCAAAACACAAGTTTGTGATACCAAACTTCAACCTTCAGGATTAAGAAAGCCTTCTACTTACCTGCTAATAGCAGCTTTGCCCTCCTTCTTCACAGACTGATAGATTTGTCTCTCTTCCTCTGTAAGCGTAACATGCTGAATAAGTACTTTACGTTCTGGTAACTCCAAAATGGGTTTTCCTTTAACTTTACTTGTTTTAGTTCTTCTAAGGGTAATACTCCTAATCAGAGACTGTAAACGCCTAAAAATACATATATAGACAATACATTACCCAGCACTATATTACTATATAATTAATTAATCTAAAATATTAAATAATTAGAATTATTCAATATTAATTTGAACTAAAAAAATTGAAATAAGAACTGATGACACATGCATTTCAATTTTAAACGTGAAACACTAATTAGGGTAATACTCCTAATCAGAGACTGTAAACGCCTAAAAATACATATATAGACAATACATTACCCAGCACTATATTACTATATAATTAATTAATCTAAAATATTAAATAATTAGAATTATTCAATATTAATTTGAACTAAAAAAATTGAAATAAGAACTGATGACACATGCATTTCAATTTTAAACGTGAAACACTAATTTGTCACATTGCCCAAGCACTGCCAGTCATACTCGTCCACAAACACTTTGGGAACACTTCATACCCAAGTCCTCCTGGAGCTCCCATTGTGACTGGACGTTGAATTGTTCTGTGCCACCACTCTCGATCAGTAAACGGTTTCAGTTTTAAGAAGGAAATAAGAGACCACAAATCTTTTACAGAATTCTGAATAGGAGTGCCTAAACAGAAAACAAACAAACAAAATTTGTAAAACCTCAAAGAAACTAAAACCCACAAATTTTTAGTCAAAGTGAAAGTTCTGTGCTTTCTCCAAACCATACACCATGGACAAGGTCTCTCATAACTAGGCTGACATGTCATTAAGTATAATAAATATTATTTTCTTAAAAATATATGAAAGTGAGAAAACTGCAGCTGTCAGTGCTAGGAAGACTTGGATGTTAATCCTTCCATTTCAGCTTCAGCAGCAGTGGTTACATCATGATCATCTTTAAATTACACTTAAGGATCATATGCTTGCACGGTCCCTGGCAGTTTCTAGGATGACTATTACATTTCAAAAAGCTACCGAGGTTCGAGTAGGTACATAAGAGTGTGAGCTTCTAACCAGACTTAACATGCCAGTTCATAAACAGGTCTGGTTTTACTTGCACTTCCACCAAACCTGTGTATCAAAAGTTATTTTAAAATGCGTGTCTATGAACTGAATAAAAACAGAAACTAAAAAAATCAAAAAACCAAACAACAAAACCACAACCAAGCAAACAAAATAAAAAACAACTAAAAGAAGACATCACTGCTCAAAAGACAAGTTAAAAAAACATTCCAAATGAATCTGACAGAGACAGACAATAACCATCTCCCAGAAAAAGCCAAAGCGGAAACACCAAGTGGGAAACACAAGATGGCGTTACACTAAGATGATTTGCACTGCATTTCCTCTGGTATCAAATATTTTACCTGTAAGTACCCATCTTCTGTGTCCCTCCAGATTTAAGGCAGCTTTAGTTTGCTGAGCATTTGGATTTCGTATAGTGTGCCCCTCATCCAACACAATTCTCAGCCACTTGACTTTGTGTAAAGGGCTGTCACCTCTGATCTGAAACACAGTATTTTTTAAATCTTTGACTCAAATTAAAATCCTTTTTTTGCAATTTGGATTAAGCAAGCTATTAATATAACAATTCTACAATTAATAATGGATAGTATTTGTCCGCATTTCGTTTCTTTATCAGCACAGAAGAGCAAAACTAAGAATGAGGCATTCCTTCTTTTAGATTTAATGATTCCTGGAAAATGTTACCAGTCTTCTGATACTTGAATATGAGGAATGAGCTACAGCAAAAATAAGCTAAGCCTGAAAAGAAGAAAGGCTTCAAAGACACATAGATACGGAAAATGGATCAGAGAAAAATTTAAAAGTTTCTATTATATTTAAAGACGTAATCTTCAGGCTTTTAAAATGGCTGGAATTTCTATGCAAACATTGCTTTACAAATACATCTCATGCAATGAGCTACTTGGTTGCAGTCCACGTGCAATAAGAACTATGGAATTACGTTTTTATATGCTCCGTGTTCTTTGAATTTGATAGGGGAAGGCAGAAATGGGAGCCTCATGCCACTGAGACGTGGGGAGATTTACATACTTGCCATCCTTTTCTATCCTTAAAAAGTCTCTTCCTTAGGCTGCCATAATTGCAGCCAAATAATTTTCTCTAGAGGAGCAATCAATAAAAAACTTCCTTCGTTACCACAGCAAACCCATAAGAAAGTATGTAAAGCAAACTCAAAACTACACCTATAACCTTTTGATTGTCTACCAGAATAGCACTTGAATATACTGCCATCATTAGCCCAAATACCAGGAGTCTTGAACAGTAAGGAATCTTCAAAGAACACTTTCTCTCATTTACTTACTCCATAATCAGTAGCTAAGATGTTGTATGTTGTCAGTACAATGTCTTGTTCTGAAAGAAATGATGGGTCTTTGCTACGGTCAGAACCATAATAAACATAAATATTTACATGAAAATCTCGGTGGATATGTTGTTCAAACTGGTCCTGAAAGAAAAGTTGTCAGAAGTCATCCAAAAAAATACTGTGTTACTACATAATTGTTAGAATAAAATTTTTGTAAGTTGCCTTAACTAAAAACCACTTCCTCCAGTTCTGTGACATTCTACATTCACTTATATCACAAAAGCAATTTGAATTTTGAATTTTTACCTCTCCACTCAAGTGAGATGAGGGACCAGAAATAGTCACCTCAGTTATTAATAACAGACACAGTATCACATTCTGATAACTCTACCTCTACTTCTTGCAGAGTATTAATTCACATCCCGATGATATATGCACTTCAAAATCTCCTGGTCCTCCCAAACTGTAACAGAAGAGCTTTTATGTTCCTTTTCACTTTCTACCATCATCTTGTCTTTGTTTATTCTTTCGTTGTTCATTTACAGCTTCTTCCCCTTACTGGGTTAACCGCGTAAGTTTTAACATAAATGACAGCACAACTGTCAAAGTATTCATTTTAAAACCAGTGGTTATATTCCCTACATTTGTTCTGTGAAGCACTCAGCATACAGTAATCTCGACAGCCAATAAAAATCAACAATTTGATTTCTGAAGCACCAGACTTGCAAGTTTTCTTTTTAAATAGTTAATTTGGTTTTCAATTGACGAAGGGAGTACTTTTTTTTTTTAACACTATTTGATGTTTCCCAATTATATGATTTCAATGTTTTACCTACAGTTTAACACTGTTTCCTTTTCTTATTAATGTTCTAACCACAGACAGCAAAAACTTCCAAATAAAACGTAACTTGAAAGTTAAAAGATATCCCCTTAATACTTGTATTCAAGATGTCATGAAAACAAAAAAATTTAACTCATGCAGAGACAGAGCTAGAAGGGCCCTTCAGCCTGTTCACTCCAGCAGAACTACTCCCATAAATCACCAACAAGACCGCCAAATTACCGAACACCTCTAGCAAATGAAATGTCACATGCATTATCAATAAAGCACAGTAACATTTTATTCTGAGCATGCAAGAAGAAGGACCAGTCTCCACCCTCCTCGTCTGGTTTAAGAAATTAAATCACATGAGTTCCAGAAGTGCCAAAGTGAATCTGCTTAGTCAAAAGCAGGGAATGGAAGTGAGCTCGTTCTTTCTGATAGCGATGAGCTCGCTACTCATGGAACTGCACTCTCATTACAATACTACTCCAGTTTTTAAATTTCTATCAAATAAACCTCCCTTGTGAAAGCAGCTCTGTTTCATAAAAAAGGAAAACCATGACCTTTTACTAGCATGAGCGACTACAGGGAGTACTATTTCTACAGCATCATAATCAACATATATCACATTTACACATTAAAACAGCTTAGCACTTACAATCCAGTTGCTTAGGACAGACAGTGGACATACAATCAGTGTTGCTCTGGGGCCATCATCACAATATTTCTTCTCAACTGACTGAATGTTAGTGGTACCTGAGAAAACAGGTCATATTTAGTGGCAGAGCAGTTCACTTTAAAGCAAAGCAGAAGTTCAAGAAACTTATGGTTCCCTGAAGTCCTTTCTAAATTTCTTCACCTGAACAGCATCAAAGCAATTTACAAAGACATAAGCTTCATTTATTAAGTCAAATATGTATAATACTTCAGCTTAAAAAAACTCAGAAATTAATATTATCTGTTTATCCCTTCATTACCTTTTCTCTTTGTTTGTCTTTTTAAACAAGTAGATGAAGGTAGAAGAACAGATGCAAAACCTGTATCTTCTTGGATAACACAGGAAGTTGCTGCAAAAAGCCAGACATAGATTTTTCACACCATGCAGAGCGTGTATGTGCATTTATTTTTATGACATGCTTCATAAAAGTCAAACCTGTTAACCAAATTACTTCTCCTCTCCAATACAATAATGTAGAATATCTCGAGTTGGAAGGGACCTATAAGGACCATCAAGTCCTACATAAAACTAAGCCATGTGGCTAAGAGCATCATCCAGACGCTCCTTGAACTCTGACAGGCATGTGTGCAGAAATATAGTATCTTATACATCCATTTCAGGTTATGAATCTTCAGAGGAATGCAGTTTACCAGTCATTTAAAAAAAAAAAAAAAAAAAGTATAGCACAGGTTTCACTCCAAGTACTTTAAACCTAAACTTAACTGCTTACTCCAGAGTACCTGTAGCCCTTTATTTTTTTTCCATGCAAGATAGTTCAACAAATGACACATGTTCTTGCCTCTTCATGATCACATTTCAGGTATTTACCACAAAAGATGCACTTAATTTTCTGAATTTGTTTCTCCAACCCTAGTGCCCTGACAACAAGTCTACGTCAAATTCTAAAAATCTTAGCAATTCTGTTTGTCACCACCCGTTTGACCCTGCTCATAGCTTGTTACACCACCACTGGTTCAGCTAAGGAAACAAATTACAACACTTAGGACTAAAACACTGCTTTCCCGTTCAGCAATTTCTAAAATTTTCTGCTTACAAGTTTTGGTTGCATAAAAAACAAAGAAACAAACAAAAAACACCCAAGTAGTTTAGTTAATTCCTTTTCCAGTTAATCAGAAATCCTATTCAGTTTGGCTTCAAAAAGGAAGACACCAGGTGTTACAGTAACCAATTAAAACAAAATTCTTTGCAACTTACTTTCCGTTTGTTGCAGTAGCCATTCTTCAGACTCTCCCAAGTCACTGCTTCCTGAATATCTGGGTTTCTTGGCTTTATCTCTAAGATATCATGATTAAGAGAGAAAAAAAACAAACCCTACAACTCTACTCTGCTTGAATTTACATATTAAATCTCAAGAACATAAAGCAAATGAACTTGATATTGCAAATAAGATACCACTGTGATTTGAAAATTTTCTCTTTAAAAGGGTTAGAAAAAGGGAAAGCACAGAACATAGAGCTGCAAGGGTGATGATGCTTGTAAAACTTGCTATAGATTATCACTGAAGTTCACACCAATTATAAGAGGCTAGTGTGGTGGGAAGGTTCAAACACATTAGAAAGCTTCACAACTTCATCAGCTCAAAGCTGTCTCTCTGTCAGAAGCATGCCTGCAAAGCATTTCTTAACCACTTAAAAACCCAATTGATACTAGAAGAAAGATTACTCCACAGCCAGTTTTTTAGATGAAACACACAGATGTTACTAAACAACTTTACTACTGAAGGAGACATCCAAGCATGCAGTCATGCAAGCCACGTAGAATCAGTTAATGCTTCTTTAATATATTCCAAAGTGCAACACAGATACAGAACACTTATGACAAATGTAAGCAGAAGTATAGCATACTGAAAGGTAAGGATAGAGCAGGAACACATTTTAGGCTAAGGTTAATCATAACCAAGTACCACTTTATTCTTACTCAAAATCTATGTAGCAAACCAACAAAAAGATTATTCCAGCTATCTACCTTTTTGGAAGACAACTTGAGTACTTCAACGGCGTAGCTTCAAACTTTTTTACTTTAGAAACACCAGGCTCCATCACATTGCTAGAGTCTTCATAAAGAAGAAATTGGTATTTATGAAAAATATACACAGTCTTCAGCTTGGTTATCAAACCAACATTAGCGTAACTTGAACAAGTACAAACATCCTTTAAAACAACCTTAGTTCTGCATGGGACAAGTACAACTGACACCGCGATCACAAATGAAAAACATAAATAAACTTAAAACAATCTTAAATATTTACAAAGTCATAAAATGTGTACTGAGTTTCCAGGTGGTCAAAACCAAATTGTCAAGAAAAGAGGAAAAACCAAATGTAAGCATCGTACTGTTAACAGTAAGGGTAAAGTTCTATGAAGAAATTTTAAATAATGGTAAAGGTTTTTTACGGGTCAAACCTTACTAATTAATGATTTCTACATTGCCTAAAACTAAATGAGTAACAGCAACATTAACAGAAAAGATGTCGTAACATCACAGATGCACATCATGTGGGGCATTTGAGGGGGCTGCCGGGGAGGTTGGGGTTTTTTTGTGTGGTTTTTTTGGTTTGTTTGGTTTTTGGTTTTGGTTTTTTTTTTAAGGTCTTCTATCAGGTAGTGAACAAAACACCACTCTGCGCTCTGCCAATAATAGCGTATCAGAAGCAAATGCAAAAAAGAAAACGCATTGGGACAGAGTTGATTTCAAAACTGAAAGCAACAGCACTTGCAGAAAGAGTCTCGCTGTAACTCAGGTAAGTAAATTCATGTTTGAATTCCAGATTTAAACTTTAGCAAAGATTTTTTTTTTTTAAATATATTAAAAAAGTCTTAATACAATCCTGAAGATGCCAAAGCTTGCAAAGACTCAAGAAATAGGTACCAATTTAATGTACAGTAGAAAGAGAAATAGGGGCGGGGGGTGTAAGGGTTTGAAAGACATTATCATCACTTTTTCAGATCAAATAATAGTAGAAACAGGCTCTTCTCTCACTGCTGTAAATAGTATCTTGTTAAAATGCTTGATGCTCTGTCAAAAAATAAATATATATCTTGGATGCTGCTAGGCATTTCAACTTTGGTAAAGGTTCTGATTTTCTGGTGACACTCATATTGACCACCATGAAAGTCTGCATTTTCTCCCTTCCAGAGTACTGATAAAAATAACTTTCACCAGAGGCAGATCATACTAATGTGTTCTCTCCTTATCAGTTCCTTTCATTTCTCTTGTACTATCAGTTAGGCCATCCGTATTAAAATTCCTTGCATGGGACGACAGCGAGGGAAAGTTACTGCAAGAAACTTCAAGACCCATACATTTCTTCGGTCATTTTCAAGAGCATGATGAATTACAAAACATACTAACAGCAAGTATAATTTTTCATACACATCTATAAATACTCCCGATACAACCTGAAAACTGCAGGTGTGATAAAATCCTTCTAAATACTTGTCATTTGCTCACTACTTAAAAATATATAAAAAAAAAAGTGACTTAATACAGAACCTAATTACAGTTTAAGTACTAATGTTTACTGTTTAAATAAACAAGATTCTAACAGATGCATAAGTGCTCCTGTTTTATCTACAAGGAAGGAAAAAGGAAAGCAAAAGGAACCCAGAATCCATTTCCTGGATGTGGTAACTTCCCAGGCAGGGTGCAACTTTCTCACAAGGCACTTAACCTTTTCACATGTCAACTGAAACATCTTTAAAGGTATGTTTTAAATACTTCTGAGATACTTAGCTTCTCAAGAGTTTGTGAAGACTAGCACTGACCACAGACTAAGAGTACCCCAGCTAACAACATTAATTATCATGCAAACGTTACTGGACTTTTCATAGTTTGCTGTCACCTTTACATAGTCTGCGTCCAACGTTGTTCATGCCGTTAGTACCAGATTCCTATTGAGGAATGGAAACTTTTATTCTGTAACGTAGCTACTGGAAAAGATGCCAATAACATTATGACACTAATCTGACCAGTGATTAATTACTGCTCTGAAACATGAAAGATTTGCTTAGTGGCAAGCCAGACAGTCACTTAAAGGTGCTGAAAAAGCTATACTTTTTTTTTTTTTCCATTAGCCACATACAGAGTTCAAATGAAACTGTAGAGAGGCAGAGGAGAGAAACTCAGTCTACACAGCTGCCCTAGAAAGAAAACACACTAATAGCATTTCCCAGTTAACATTCTGAGGTCAAACACAAAGCATTATTTTGTTAAATTTAGACAAGTATGGTAAAATGAAACAAAACCCCCAGCCTTAATACTGTCAGGGAATATTGCATAATAAATCACCTAATCCTAGCATTTAGTTTATTTCATTATCTTGAAAATCATATCATAACGAAAGCGAAATGTACCTGAACTACACTACCTAAGAGTTTGCACATTGGTGTTAGTTCACTAACTGTAGTTTCCCCTCCTCTCTTCACTTCAAGTATTTGGCAAAAATATAAACCGAGACTTATTTATTTATTTATGTACTTTATATCAAGACCCTCTGCTTGCTATTGTGGTTGTTTCAGGCACTTCCTCCAAATACAAAGGGACTATGCATGCACAGCGCCAGAAAAAAACACCACTTCTCTTTGTGCAGTCACAACTTGCCTATAGGAGAAACTTATAAGAAACTTAAGAATTTATAAAACTTAACATTGAAAATGTTTATGCCTTTATAAATTCTTCCCTGGAGTATACTTAAGCATACACTCCTAAGATAACACAGTCTACAGCTCAATTATAAACTCTGAAGTAATATAGTCCACCTACCTTCAACTAATCTACCCTATTCTTCCTCTTATTCGACCTACTTGAATAACTTTTTCTACAAAATGTATACAAACTTCATCACATAGAAAGTTACTAGGCACAGGTTTTTTTTATTAACTGCTACACTAACTCTGTTAAAACAATCTTCTTCTTTCATCTCACCTCATAAAACTTATCACTTGTGATCTTTTCAACAGGAAGAGGCTTGCCATCTTGAAAATTTGTGAGAATCAATGCAATAGTAGTAAGTGTTTTACCCTGCATAACAGAAAAGAACGTCATATTTTCCACAGATTAAGAAGAACCACATGACCAACAATCAAGAAACACGCACAGATGTTCTGTACAAAGAAAATTCAAGCTTGGTAAGTATTATTACCAGTCCCATATCATCAGCCAGTATTCCTCCAAGAACATTTTTAGGTTGCTGCTTTTCTGCAAAATTTGTAAGTATATTGTAATAGAAGTTACTTCTCTCTTCCCAAAATGGTGGCAAATCATTACTGTTCTCACGTGAAACCATCCAGGCTAATGCCTGCTTCTGATGGGGAAGCAAGAGTGTGCCAACAGCCTGCAAATTAAAGAGATACATTATACACTATTCACATATTAAATATGACATTCCGTTTTTGGAAGAAAAATTTTTTTTATAAAGTCCTTTGTATCTACTATTTTTTTTTCTGATTCAAGCATCTCCTGTCCAGACAACAAAGCTAAATATGCATCTAGATGTTTGAGTATTTATACTTTTACAGAAAATGGTTTCTAGCTTAAGAAATACCTCTGCTCCTTCCATTTCACAAGTTTTATCATCTTCTTTCAGATCCTCAAACAATTTGTCAAATTCACTTTTAAGCTGCATAAATGAACACAAAAATTGCAATTAAAATTATTGCAATTAAAAATAACCTCACTAAATAATCAATGACTCTATTAAATTACAATTACCTGTCATATGGTAATCAGTATAGATAAGTCTACCACTTTAGATCTGATTTACTGGAATATGTTTGTTAGCTACTGCTATATAAAAATTAAGTTCAGTTTTTCCAAGACAAACACATGCCAATACAAGAGAGCTTGAGAAGCAATGGCTAAATATATTCACATCCTTGCACAACACTCACTAAAGCAACTACTTCACTCTTATTTGAAAGAGCAAACAAAAAGCAAAACCAAAACCAAACCATCCAACCCTTCACTTATCACCGTGGGCCAAATCTGAAGACAAGAAGTCTGGAAGTCTGTTTTTATTTTCTTTTGAGAACTTAACATAGCTGTTACCTGGTAAAGCATTAGGACAGAGAAAACCAAAACACACCACCACAACAATGTAAAAAAATTCTTGAAAAACCAAAACGTCCCAGAACTACATGGGACTCAAGGCTGTCACAGCTAAAACGCCTGCTTACAGTATAAAAATGAAAAAGCTCAAAAGTTCAAGATGACTTCAGCGCAAATCTTGGTTCAGAAAAGAAAAAAAAAGCGACAGACTTCCACTTCACAAGCACTGTTTTATTAATGAAAAAGTTAAAGGCCCCCACTGTTAAAATTCCAACTTCCAGGTGTTTAAGTATGAAATGCAAACCTGTTCAGTTGTCAACTGCACAGCAGCATGAACCGGAGCGCTGTAACTTGGACCAGCTCTCCCAGAAATCCACTTTGATCCAAAACCACATTCTGAACCTACTTGCCATTAAAAAGATAGTATTTTGAAACACAGCGGTATGATGACTTCCCAATCTCAACCTTCACTGGCTCATGAGTAACAAAGCTGATCAGATTGTGGGCTATAAGACAGCATCTTTCAGCATTTGTCTTTTAGCCTCATTTACTTTCAATGGGTCACAAAGACTTTCCACAAAGCTTCGTAAGACTCATCACAGGCAACAAGCTATGGGTTGGGATCCTTCGAGATGGCGACCATGTTTCTTAAAAATTGTTGTGTTACATGAAATTTCACTTGGTAACAGTATGATAACTGATAACACAAAATGCTTTTTTACTCCAAACTCTTTTTCTGTTAACTATGTGCAATAGAATCTTTAAGATAAAAACTGAAATCTTGCTATACGTAAAACAGATCTATCCCTCACCAAGTGTTTATTTCTGCATGCATCCTTACTCCTGACTACCACTGCTTCCACAAAGCCTTGTTCCAGGAGCACAGGTGCTTTTTGTGCGAGGCTGGCTCTGCAAAGCATCAGGTCTGCTAAGCTCATTTGTTCAGAGACATCACATCTCTATTTGCTCACACCTCACTAGTAGGACACACGTCCTAGCACTCTGCTAAAAAGCAGCACTGTCCCCAAAATCCTTACCTTATGAAAGGGTCTAACCTTTCTTAAAAAAATTTTTTTTCAAGTCTGGAGAAATGAGTGAATCATTATAAATTTTTAAGGAACTTATGGAATCGAGTATATTTCTGCTCGAATGCCTCTCCAATTGCGGGCAGGTAACATAAAAGATAGGACACAAAAGTATACATCATATGAAGTTTAAAATTAATAGGGCTCTGCGTTATTCCTCAACTAAGTTAAAAAAAATCATTTTGTGAATGACAAGACTATGACGAGGATTAAGCCCTTAAACATTTCTTCCAACCAGTGGCAAGTTCAACCTCAGTATTTTAAAAAGGACAAAACCCCAAAACTTCAAGACTTACCTTTCAGAGGAGGGGCCAATTTAAATCCGTGCCTTTTTAGCTGATCTAGCACTGCTTCCTTGTTTTCTTCTCTTCCCCAAAAGCTCATTTGTACAGGCATGGTAAAGGCATTTTTTGCTCCATAAGGGACAACCCTGACAAAAAGGAGGAAAAAAACCCACAGCTGTAATCTTTTACTTGTTGTTTTGTGTTTTTTTTTTTTTTTTTAATAATAATAA
This sequence comes from Fulmarus glacialis, assembly GCF_000690835.1. Lineage (NCBI taxonomy): Eukaryota > Metazoa > Chordata > Aves > Procellariiformes > Procellariidae > Fulmarus > Fulmarus glacialis. The sequence goes on along the minus strand of NW_009203369.1, from coordinate 2,412 downwards.
ACCTTGATATTTCTTCAGCAAGAGGTACTCCAAAGTGCTTATTTTCATCAAAACACTGGATGTTCCAGATGTTAGTACTCATACTGTGTAAACCTTTTATACAAACCACCACGTGCAGTTAATTTAAGAGTTCCACAACAGTCTTTAAGGAATTTGCTCTGAGTAGTGTCTCTACATTTTATCATATATGGGAAAGAATGAACTGTATGCAAGTAGTTCAACAGAAGAATAGGGAGTCTGAAAACATGAAGCTTTAAACGTATTACCAAGAGCTGCAATTTCTGTCAAAAGAGAATACTTATAAATAGTTTACAGAATTTGCTAGTGTAGCAACAGAAAACTTTTCCATTATTTATGTTCATGGAACCAAAAACATAATCTTCACACTTACCCTTCAACTAATGCTAGTTTGTTGTCCATAATGCCTGCCAATGCTGCCGCTAGTTCTTTTTTTATATGGCCTACCTGGTCTCCATTCACATTATTTACTTTCACCGCATTTTTATCATATGGATTATTGGGCTCCCTCTGAAGTGCAACCATTTCATTGTTATTAACCTACCAAAGCAAAACAAACAAACGCATGCCAGAACACATTCATTTAGTTGCAAATTATTTGCAGAAATATGTAATATCCATGTACTTAAGTATCGTGAAGCTTAAAGATTAATTTGGTATAGCATTCTGTTCAGTCAGTGTAATAATCTACTACTTATTCAAAATACCAAAAGCATTACAGAAGAGCTACCTGATAGATGTCAGCAATTTCAAAAGTATTCCTGAGAGCAAGAACTACCTTCAGCTGCTAACACATTTTGTAAGGAAATAAACATCCCTTTTTGTCCATGTAAACAGTTCAAAGGCCTATCTAATTTCTTGTTTTCAGTCACTTTCATTTGCCTTATGTAGGTGAGCAGAGCTACCAAATAACTAAACCAGATTTGAAAGCTTGCTACCTTAATTAAATTTTGAATTAAAGTTTTAGATTAAGTAAAGAATTCTCTACTTAAGAATTCTTACCATCAAGACTGTTGAATACAGCGTTAGGAAAAAAAAAAAAGTATTAAAATTATACTTAGTCAAAAGTTCTAGGAATTTTTGAAATTTAATTAAACGTTATTTTTTCTGAAGATGACAACTTTTTCTTCTGCTTTATAATTTATCATGCACTTACAATCCCCGTGTAGTATCGTAATCCAACAACACTTCCTCGCAAAGTTCCATATAAGATAGCTGAGTCTGTATCCTCCTCTGTTCCAGAAGTGTCACCCACAGGGAGGAAGTCTTCCAACCCAAGACTAGAGTAAAAGTCAGAAGAGGAAAAACGGGAATAGTTTCTCTCTCCTCTACAGATATTATATTGAAAGCATCCTCTTGCAGAATCTCTGCAGAAAGACAAAGTGTGAAATATTTGACAATGGCTTTAATAATAATAATAGAATTATTATTTCCTTGTAATCTATTTTACCCCTTTATATAAGGCTACCTATAAACCCCAGTTTTACAATTTTATTCCAAAAATATTTACCTGAAAACATTCAAAAAAGTTTTATATAAGGAGAAAACTTTGTCTGCCATTTTTTAATCGCCAATAAATTAGTTTAAGCCAGTTACAATAAAGAGCTAAACTACGGTATTTGTGCATTCCGCCCTACCTTCCCTCATGGATTATCTTTGTCAACAATATTAAGAATTCTCCAGATTTAGTTGCATCTCTAATTATACCTGGCACAGCAAAATTTCCATGCATTTTCCTAACACCGATTTTTCTCATGTAAGAAAAAGGTTAAAAAAAACCCCCATTTGTAACTGATTAACTCTGTATAACTTCATGCCTACACCCACAAAAGTTGAATGCTAAACCAACTGTTCCCTACATATTTATTAAGCTTACCTTACCTTCACATCTTGACATCTATTATTAATACTTTGTAATAAACTTTAGAGATAATCGCTACTCCAACCTAACCCGGGTAATTACAGTACGTATCTCCAATACAAACTTCCGTCAGCCAGGTTCCCCTTTTGGTGAAGATACACCTAGTAACTCTCGTTATTGCTCACGAAGAGATAGAAACACCTCTGGCCATGCATTTAATGCATGTTACCAACAATTGTTTTAATCAAATAATGCAGGTTTCAACTAATATATAATAATCACGACCTTTGGTATATCCCAAAACCACCCTACTGTGCTGCTGGATTAATTTGAGTACTGCCAATTAAAATAATTACTTTCCATATACTAGTTATTTAGAGCTTGGCGTAGTAAACTTTGGTTTCTTTTGCAAATGATATCTAAAGTTACTGTACAATCGGTATTCCACTTTCTCTGACAGAAAAAAGAAACAGTTTAAGACGCTTTGCTCGGAGCTAACTGCAGATGAGCCAGCGAGGGGTTAACCGGAAGCC